>NW_013666076.1:189937-195854 GCF_000517525.1 Limulus polyphemus | reverse complement strand
CGCTGAAGATCCTCGGAAAGAATTTCTACTGGAAACAAACAAACAAGCAGATACGTAACAATACTTTATATGTATAGTGTTTTACTGTGTGTGCACAGTGTCGTCCAAGTTGAAAATACCAAATACCTGCTCCCCGGTGAGACAGCAGTAAGTCTACGGATTTATAACACTAAAATCAGGGGTTCTATTCCCCACAGTGGACACAGCACAAATAGCTCGATTTGGCTTTGCTACATAAAAACACACATACACACAACAAATACCTTTATGTTGCTGTGTTCTGTAATCTAGAGATTATACTCTTTTATACAGAAATTGATATAACTTAGTGATAAGTGGTGAATCGAACGATATATGTGGCTTTATTTTTTTGAAACGTCGTTTTTTTGTTGGCGAGTTCTTTGAAAGTGTTTGTTATATATATACACGACTGTTTCAGTTTAAGTATACTGGGAATGTTAAACTTAAACACATCTTCCGCCTCCGAAGGTAGACGGAGGTTATGTGTTCACCTCTCAGTGTGTATATCTGTGTTTGTTAGTAAGATTTCTCGAAAACGGCTGAATGAATTTGGACGAAAGTTGGTATACATTTGGCCTATGACCCAGCTTAGAAGTGATTAGTTTTTGGAGGTCAAGGCTGCGAAAATCCAAAACATCCCTATATGTGAACATGGAGACCGATTTTTCACGCTATTTTTGCTCTATAACTTAGTCAAAAATTATGGGATCTGATGATACTTGATGGACACATGTAGAATATTATTCCTCATTTTCCTGCCAAAAACGGTCCGTGTCCGTTGAAAACGACAAACATACGGACATATTTTAATTTTTGTTGAGTGCCCCTCTAGATTTTAGAAGTGATAGTTAATCACAAGTTTGTTTACGTAACTGTTTATGAACCATACATTGTGTAGTTCAATAGTTATCAATTGGTGATTGTTATATTATTGTGTCATGTTACTAGAACCTTCTGAGTTTTTCTCGTTGTTTTAATTGAGTATTATTGCATCATAATGTCTAGTAGGATATGGAACGTGCTAGACCTCTGTCGGGGTATCATTGTATGTCGAAAATGTAGTTAGATAGATCTAGACTGCATGATTGTGAGTTTCAGCCATAAAGAGTGTAAATTGTTAATTACCTCCGCCACTGAAGGGATGGAGATTATGTTTTCACCCCTATGTGTGTGTTTATCAGCAAGCTTTCTCGAAAACTGCTGAATAGATTTGGACAATGTCCCAACTTAGAAATAATTAGTTTTTGGAGGGTCAAGGTCACGAAAAAAATCCCTATCTGTTAACATGAGAACCGATTTTCCACACTATTTTTGCTCTATAACTCAGTCTAAAATTATTTTGACGAAACCTAGTTCACATGTGTAGAATATTATTCCTCATTGTCCTGCTAAAATGGTACGTGTCCGTTTTTAACGACGGACACATTTTCGTATTTTTTAGGGCTGAATATGATCAACGCTGCGTGATGGAGGAATGCGCTCTACTGAGTGCCCCTCTACTTTTAAAGTTTTGTTTGTTTGTAGTTAAGCACAAAGCTACACAAAGGGCTATCTGTGCTCTAGTGTTTCTAGTTTTAAAGTGAAATTATCACAGACTGTATTGTAATAACAGAGAAGGAAGAATAATTCGTTTTGTCAATTGTGTTCTAAAATAATTGAACCAGCCTGCGTGGACTTTGTCGAAAAAATACATTTATTTCAAGCTTGGGATACAACTGTAATAACAACAGTATAACAAACATTTGCATATAAGTTTGACTTGTTTTAATATATTATTCTAAAACAAGTGGACTGTTTGCTGTTTGTTTATTGTTGAAATTTATCGCCAAAAAGTCACAGACACCTACTGTAAAGAATCTGGCCCATACATAAAAACTGACAATATCTGGTGAAAGTAATTCATCATCTAGTCCGCGTAATGATAATAAATTACGTTTTTCCTCCTTTAACTTTTCTAAAATTTGAAGAACGCTCGTACACTTCGTAAATTGCTGTAAGCCTACGTCACAAATGACGTTTACTAACGTAACAGAAATCAACTTACTTGTACAAAGTAACTGCGATAGTTAACACGCTGAGTGATTCACTCTCTATCTTGAAATTACCCCTACACTCTCTTAACTATCTCATATATATAATCTACTTTTGAATACACTTAAAAACTTTAGGTCACATCTTTAGTTTTTCTAGATGTTCTAGGCCTATATTATTAAGCATTCTGATCTTAACGTCATCATTAAGATCCACAGCTCCCTCTAACTAGCATTTAAATTACAACAATAATGATATAGGTTACAAACTGCCCCTTCCTGAATTGTGAAGTTTGTTGAACAATCCTAATACAAAATAAAAACACTACTAAATTGTCCATTCACCAAGTCTGTTTGGTTTTTTTTTTCTCCAGAGGCCCATGTTTTACAGATGAGATGGTCTTAGCCCTTGTTGTCACTGGCTGTCCTGTTGCCGGAGGAGTTCTCCCTAGGCAGGTAGTTGGTTCCAAACTTGGTTATCCTGTAGAAACAGTCTCGTCAGAACTCCGGGCTCCTCTACAGGTTTAGGTTCAACTGAAAAGTTTTCTGAAGTAACCCAGTTGACTTTTTTCATCCGACATACTTCCAACTATGATCACGGCCTCCTCCAAATACATATTTAACTTTGGAGTTAGTTCTTTCTCGCAACTATAACTGATTAACTATTTCGTGTCATCTCACTGGAATCCAGTTTTATCAGCAGTTACAGCATAATCACATTTCGCTTTATCATAAGCTGACTTAAGTCTTTCCTGGGTAAAGTCATATATGACATCTTCATTCTTCACAACCACCAATCAATCATGACATACTTTAGTATTTGATTTCACTACACACCAGTCGCTAGATGAAGAATTGTTGCTATTAACTCCTGATATGAGTATCTCACGTTTTGGTGATACAATGACCATCATCTCTGTTTCAACTGAACATTTGTCCTCCAGTGTTGCAATTGTCATGCAGTGCACAGGGCATTTTTGAGAGCTGTTATTCTATACAAGCTTTAATGCAGTTCTTGGCAATATGTCTTTTAAATTACACTTGAAACATTTATTTTCTTGCGGTTTGTTCCCTCCACTCTGTGTCACTAGTTGTGTAATTAGTCCTTTTAGTCTTCTAAACTGTTGTCAGCGGGAATTGATGTTTCAATACCGCTCAATCTGACGATCCTATAACTTCGAAAGATTATTTTTAATTTTTAATTGGATTCTACTCCCATCACCAACTACAGAGTTTATTATATGGATAAATATTTATTTTGCTTCAGCCTAATTCTCGTCTGTTATGACATGTATAGATTGGTGATGTGCCGACGAATCCATCCCTTCACGATAAGCGTTCGGATACAATAATTGCTCTGAATACTTCTTTCTGGTGTGACACTCCGAACCTGTTGCATAAGGTGGCTACCAATGCCTTATAGTTTTTATGGCTTCCAGCTATCTATGCTGGTCTATTTAAATGGACAGCAGGGTGGACGGCTTATTGTTCACTATTCCACCCGTTCACCCTGGAAATTATTTCAAACTGAACCTAGTATGACTCCATAGTACCTTCCAATCATTGTCCATTGGTTTCTTGATTAGCTGATGTTGAATTGGCCAACTGAGTTCTAAGACTGAACTTGGTAGTGTCATGGCTGGAGTATTCCAGGAAGTTCCTTCAATAACAGGTAGCACAACAGTAGCGATAATAGGTGTAGACCAAATATGTTCTAGGACTGGACTTGGTAGTGTCATGGCTGGAGTATTCCAGAAAGTTCCTTCAATAACACAACAGTAGTGATAATAGCTGTAGACCAAATATGTTCTAGGACTGGACTTGGTAGTGTCATGGCTGGAGTATTCCAGAAAGTTCCTTCAATAACACAACAGTAGCGATAATAGGTGTAGACCAAATATGTTCTCATATTCCATATCTTGTAGCAAATGGTGTTTTAGATTGAAACTCTTGAGTCGATGCAGATAAAGGTGTGGCTGGTTTAATCTTCGCGTTTAATAATTAATTTTCCAGATGTTCTTTTCCTTTACTTCACTTCTGACTTCGTCAATTTTGTCATTATAGCCTCTCTGTACTTTTTGATGTCTTTCTACATTTCATCAAACTTTCTGTTGTAATTTCTCTGTATGTCCCTATTAGCTTCATCAATCTTGTCTTCAATTTATTTTTTATTTTTTCTTCCTTAAATATTACTTTTCTTTCTTTCAACTACTCTCTTAAATTCCTTTCACATTATTCGTGTTCTTCTTTTAATTTTGTATCTCTTTCTTCTACTTCTTTGTTCCTTTCTTCTTATTTTCTGTTCCGTTCTTCCTGATCTTCTTTTAATTTCCTATCAAGTCCTTCCGGGTCTTTAAATTTTCTGTCTGGTTATTCTTGACCTTGTCTTACTAATTTCATTATTTCAAGTAACACTTGAATTTCATTACTTGACCTCGTGGCCGTCATCTTCAACGTTTAAAGTTCTATTTAAAATATATTCGCATTCATAGACTTTTTTAGATCCTATCGTATTAAAGCTTCTAATCTTAACGTCTTAATTCAGATCCGTATTTCCCTCTAGCTAACATTTAAATTACAACATGAAAAATATAGTTTGCAACAATATTTATTTTCAGATAGCATACTTCGTTATAAAGATCCGTAATAAGTGGACAGACGTGATAAAAATTGTTTCTTATGTCTTGGAAAAAATAACATATAATGGAATTTGCTGTTCTCATTTAATTGCTCGATCTAGAATACAGTGATACAAGGAATAGGAGCACTTGCCTCTAGACTGTACGAGTATTACAGGACACGGCAACACAATGACTAGATGCATTCATCTGTATGCTGCAGAAAAATTGCAGAACACAGCAACAGGACGCAATCATTTAAAGACTGCAGAAATATCGAAGAAAGTAGCAACACGAGAAGAAGGTGCACTTATCATATTACATAACATAGCAACATGTGGAATAGGCTCAATCATTTATAAACTACAGAAATACTACAGAACACAGCAACAGGACGCAATCATTTAAAGACTGCAGAAATATCGAAGAAAGTAGCAACACGAGAAGAAGGTGCACTTATCATATTACATAACATAGCAACATGTGGAATAGGCTCAATCATTTATAAACTACAGAAATACTACAGAACATAGCAACATAAAGTATTTGGTCTTTTCTGCCTAAACGGCACTTTATACACATAATGAGCTAAATGGCCAGGTCAGAGATCTCAAAGATTCAGACATAACAATCCGTAATTTATAATTGCGCTGACCAGAGTGAGGGCAACCAGTTAAAATCGCCCGCTGCTATGTCGCTGTTCCTAACCAATTAGTAGAATTTATTGCTATTTTTATAACGTGTCTACAGCTGAAATTGCAAAACGTGTTCAGCAGAATACCGTGGGCACGAATCTCGGACTTTCGGAATCACAAATCAGTTCGCTAACCTTTAGACCACGCCCGGCGAGAAATACAAAGACTAGGCGCAATTGTTTCTAGATT
Source organism: Limulus polyphemus (assembly GCF_000517525.1). Classification (NCBI taxonomy): domain Eukaryota; kingdom Metazoa; phylum Arthropoda; class Merostomata; order Xiphosura; family Limulidae; genus Limulus; species Limulus polyphemus. Next base: position 190,301 of record NW_013666076.1, on the reverse strand, counting down.
ACACAAAAATTACAGAACGCTGCAACACAAGTACTAGGCATACTTGTCTCTACATTACACAAGGATTACAGAACACTGCAACACAAGTACTAGGCACACTTGTCTCTAGATTACACAAGGATTACAGAACACTGCAACACAAGTACTAGGCACACTTGTCTCTAGATTACACAAGGATTACAGAACACTGCAACACAAGTTCTAGGCACACTTGTCTCTCGATTACACAAGGATTATAGAACACTGCAACACAGGTACTAGGCGCACTTGTCTCTCGATTACACAAGGATTATAGAACACGGGTACTAGGCGCACTTGTCTCTAGATTACACAAGGATTATAGAACACTGCAACACAGGTACTA
>NW_013666076.1:183663-189343 GCF_000517525.1 Limulus polyphemus | reverse complement strand
CTCGATTACACAAGGATTATAGAACACGGGTACTAGGCGCACTTGTCTCTAGATTACACAAGGATTATAGAACACTGCAACACAGGTACTAGGCGCACTTGTCTCTCGATTACACAAGGATTATAGAACACTGAAACACAGGTACTAGGCGCACTTGTCTCTAGATTACACAAGGATTACAGAACACTGCAACACAAGTTCTAGGCACACTTGTCTCTCGATTACACAAGGATTATAGAACACGGGTACTAGGCGCACTTGTCTCTAGATTACACGAGGATTATAGAACACTGCAAGATAAGTGCTAGGCTCCCTTTCTCTATAATACACAAGGATTACAGAACACAGAAAACAAGCACTAGGCGCACTTGTCTCCGGATTACACAGGGATTATAGAACACTACAACACAGGTACTAGGCACACTTGTCTACAGAGTACACGAGGATTATAGAACACTGCAACATAAGTGCTAGGCGCCCTTTCTCTGTATTACACAAGGATTACAGAACCCTTCAACACAAGTGCTGGTGCCCTTGTCTTTAGATTACACAAGGATATCATATTACTGCAACACAATTAGGATAGCCTTGTTTCAATATTACACGAGAAGAACAGTAAAGTCAATTGTCTTAAGATGTATGAAATAACCACTCCTACTCCCTTTATGTCAATGGTAAGTTTCTATATTTACAATGCTAAAATCCGGGGTTCGATTCCTCGCGGTGTAAAGAGCACAAATAGTTTATTGTGTAGCTTTGCACTGAAACAACAACAGTTTCCTTTATTTCTTGTGCAGTTTAAACAGAAGAACAAGACCGAGACATACGGTCAGTCAGATCAAGAGCTTTAGCCAGACTTAAAAGCTCCAAAACTTAAAATAATGTGAACTGACCATTTCTGTAGGTTCTACTGATCAGTTCTTGAAAGAAATAAGAACGTAAAGCCATCCGACCAATACTTGGAAGAAGTATGAACACATTATCAGTAAATGACTGACAGTACTTGAAGGAAATGTGAACTGATGGAATACATGATTTAATGAATGTAGTTAGTAAAACTTATTTTAAAATCTTTCATCAAACTTATATGAAACGGTTGCTATGTTTTTATTACATCATAGAAATGTACGTTATGACCATTGGCGTCCGCGGGGGGGGGAGCACTTGCCCCTCCCCTGGAAAATGAGAAACATAATTCTTTCTTTATTCATTCAGCATATTTATATGAATTTTACAAGTTTTTATTCACTTCACAATTTCACACTACTTATTACACTCAATTTTCAATTATAATAAAAGTCGCCAGGTTTGTCAGCAGCTTTACTTAAAATCTCTAGATACCTACCCTGTAGCTAAATATTAAGAAAACGTTGCTACCAAGGCGGCCTCTTGGATATTGGACATGGCAATTCTCATTCAGATGATCAAAGAGACCCACGCAGTCTTGTCAACAACCCCTGAGCTCTGACACAGTGTGATCGGGGTCAACTTGTTGCCACCTAGCGGTAATACTAGCAATAGGTCATCAAAGAGACTGATGCAGTCTTGTAAAGTATATATGAAGTATGGAATATATATATATATATATATAGCTGCAAGGCTGCAATATGGCTTTAACTAACCTTATAAATATTAAACTCATCAAATCTGATTCTGGGGGCTTGACCGTAACGGCAAAACTTTGAAGGCAGGCCCATCATCCCTTGATTTTGACTTTGCTCCCTTCCCCCTCCCCCTGGGAAAATTTCTGCGGACGCTCATGGTATGACTGATCAAAAAAGGTTTTTACTTTTTCTTTTATGACTCCTTTTTTGAAAAGTGTTATCAATGTTTTTTCTAAAATAGAAAAAAAAAACTTATAGTTAATTTAAATTTGCGCCAACTGACAAAACAATTATTACTCATTCTTCGATTGGTTTAGCTTTAAGAAATGCAAGTTGTAGTTATGGTGGTATGCTCATCAGATAATTCAGTATAGGAAGCTTGTATTTAGAAATTATAATATGGAACTTTAAGATCTCTCTTTGAAAGCATTCATAAATATCTCTGGCAAAATGGGCGAATGTGGAGGCAAAACCCCGATAGTTAAAAAAACAAACGTTCAGATTAAGTAAGAAACCCATTTTAAACATTAATAGACAATCTCAGTCACGTGACGTTTATGCTCTTTTTAAACATCTATCCAAGTTTGATATTTGTGTACCGTGGAATATTTTGATATAGTTAATTTGAAGAATTCCTATAAGTATCTCACTATATTATTATTATATTAGTCACGGCGGCAATGCCGAGAGCTCTTTTTAAACATCTATCCAAGTTTGATATTTGTGTACCGTGGAATATTTTGATATAGTTAATTTGAAGAATTCCTATAAGTATCTCACTATATTATTATTATATTAGTCACGGCGGCAATGCCGAGAGCAAAGGGAACATTTGTCCCCCTGCTGTCATCAAGGGGCTCCCAAGTTCTAGTCAAAATCATGAAACCATTTGCTAAATTATACAGCGTTAAGCAGTGGAAAATACTGCTGTATATTCCCTCCTAACTCTGCTGTGTTATTTCAGTAATTGGCAAGTGACCATATTTAAAATATCATTGTATCCAAGGGCCCTAAAATACTCTCCCCCCACCACCCCCAATAAAGAGACTCTAGATTCTTGCTTGAAAGAAACTCATGATTCTACTGACTTTCATTAGAAGTGCTTTAATACTGAATTATAAAGAATTCACCGTTAGGGGGAGGGGCTGTATTAAAGTAATTTTTAAGAAATGTATGTTACACAATGATAATTTGAGCATCGATAATGCTGATTACTCTGAAAACATTACTCAACACTGTTAAAGAAAATTTAGTAGATCCATGTTAAAATGTAGCCGAATTTATAATTCAAAGTTATCAGTATGGGGTGGATAGAAAACTTTAAACATTATTTTGTTTCTTTTTTTTGTTAAATTCAGGAGTTTCGTTCATATAATTGTATACTATAAATTAGTGAAAAGCGTCATTCTTTTTGTGAGTAAATATTAAAGTTGTTAGAACAATTATAGAAAAGAATTGATGCTTAAAAAGACTGAAACTTTAGAATATTACTATATTGTGGAGAAAGACAAGAAGAACTTTAGGCTTAGTGCTAATATCCAGAGATAAGAATACTAAGATTCCCGGCTGAATTAACGTTATAGAGTTTTCAATGCCTTCACTTCTGCACTGATGAGGCAAAGGAGAAGTACCTTACGAAGAAGAAGAAAAAAAAGAAGTTTGAGAGAATTGGATTTACGTCATGGCCAACCACACCTCCATCTGAAATAAAGACTGAACACACATACACACTACTGCAGGTGAACGTTAGCTTCAACTTTAATCAATATACCTGCACCAGCCTCAAGAACACACATCAAGTGAGTGGATATCCAGATAGAATTGTCACGTGATCTCGTTTGTTATTCTGACCTGAAAGCCTTGAGTAATTTCCACGCACACACGGTAACATTACGACACGTGTTAAGGGAAGTAAAGTACATTGAAAATATAGTATATCTTTTGATTACCAAATTCACTAAATACCTTTGAGGTAATTATTCCCGTGATTCATAAAAGGAGTAGTGAATTCTCGCACTGAATTTTTCGTTTTGTTTTATAAATACATATACATTTACAGCCACATAATAATATTGTTACATGTTATAGATGTTGTGCCATCTAAGTACCTATAAATATAATACTGCGCAGGGAAGTAACCAGGGCCGGATTAAAGCCTTCGTAGGCCCTAGGCACCTTCAGGATATTGGACCGTCAACCAACATTCAGTTACTTTTGTATATATGTATGTATATTATATTCCCTTCTTCTTCGTGTAGGGAAATAGCTGAAACATGTCGGATGGTTATCGAAGAAAACATGAATCTGGGCATGCCAAAAGAAAGAAAAGGGATCCATGGAAGAAGAGATACGAAAACAGCAAAACTCAATGTTAAAATTTTTAAAAAAGGACGACGCAACAACTGACAGTTCTGGTACTTCAAGAAGTGGAGGACGGGACATCTCTATGTCTGAGACTGATGATGTAGCAGCATCTTCTTGTTTTCAACAGGAATGCGGTGTTCAAGAAGATTGTTCTCCACCTGAACCACGGCCACCCGTGTCAGCCGTGTGTAAGGAGGAGCAATGCAGAAGCAGTGATCCTGCTGAATGGGAAGTGAATGCAAATTTACTGAAATATTATGCAGATCACATTCCGTCACAAAACTTGGATGCAGAATTTGACAAAAGTGGTCGGCAGTTTGGTGACAAAAAACGATTTGTTCAAAAAGAATACTTATACAGACACGTGGCAAATGGTGAGATTATTAAACGTGACTGGTTGACCTATTCGCCTTCAACTGGAAAAGTGTTTTGTTATGTGTGCAAACTACTCCCCAGTGGCACAGCGGTATGTCTGCGGACTTTCAACACTAGAATCCGGGTTTCGATACCCGTGGTGGGCAGAGCACAGATAGCCCATTGTGTAGCTTTGTGCTTAATTTAAAAAAATGTCTGCAAACTATTTTCTAATGACGAGCATCCCAATCAGTTTGAAACAGGATTTAATGATTGGAAGAACGCGACTGCCAGAATATACTCACATGAGCAAGCAAAATATCACTTACATGCAGTCTCTAACATGTTGCAGCATCAGAAAGCTACTAGAATAGATGCAGAGCTGTAAAATGCCAAGCAAAAAGCATGTAGATACTGGTTTGAAGTTCTAAAAAGTAATAGTAGCTGTTGTGAAATTCTTTTCTGAAAGAGGCTAAGCCTTTCGAGGTGACAATGAAATCATTGGCAGTCCAAACAATGGGAACTTTCTTGGGTGTACTGAATTATTGGCTGAATTTGATCCTTTTCTTCACGAACATGTTGAAAATTTCAAAAATCCTGGAAAAGGATGTGTCCTACCTCTCTTCGATCATTTGTGATGAATTTATAGACATGTTGGGATTAAAAGTTAAGGAATATATATTATTACATAAATCAAAGATTCGAAGTACTACAGTGTAAGCATTGATTCCACATCGGATATTAGCCACACTGGTCAACTTGGAAAGATTTGTGCAGTTCATCCCTATTGAGAGACATGATGGCAAGTACCTCTTTGATGTATTGACCAAATTTTTTCAACAAAGTGAAATAGATCTTGCATGGTGCAGATCACAATCTTATGACAATGCAAGCAACATGAGCGGGATATACTCCGGTGTGCAAACAAGATTCAAAGAAATCAACAAGTTAGCAGAGTGGATACCATGTGCAGCCCATAGTCTAAATTTGGTAGGATCTGTTGCTGTAGAAAGTTGCACAGCACCAGTAAACTTTTTGGTGTTCTACAGTCCATATACAATTTCTTTTCGGCTTCACCATAAAGATGGAGCATACTTACTGAAAGTCTCAAAACCAAAAGAATTGCATGTGTAGTTTACAGTATATCAGAAACACGATGGTCAGCAAGAAGTGATGCCGTGACAGCCCTATTTATGAACTACTCAGAGATTAGACAGAATCTGATCAGTGTTGCAGAACGTGTTGGACAACCTCCTTCGGCTGTTCATGAAGCTAAATCCCTTGCCAAAAAACTTGATACATTTGAAACTGCATTAATGTGCACTATCTGGAACGACTTACTTAAAAACTTAACATAG
>NW_013666076.1:181095-183000 GCF_000517525.1 Limulus polyphemus | reverse complement strand
AGCCAAGAATCTGGTAAAGACTTATTCCAGTGATTTGGAGGAATCCTTTGTTGATGAATTTTTGTTATTCTCAAACATTAACCCGGAAAAGAAAACTGTTAATAAAATGCTGAAGCAACTAATCAACAATTGACTAATAACCAGTTTTCCTAATGTCCACATTGCATTTCGAATTTATCTTTCACTGTTTGCAACCAGTTGTGAAAGCGAGCAGTCCTTCTCCAAACCTAAGAAAATGAAAAACTGTTTAAGATCAACTATGGGCCAAGACTGTCTTCTCTTTCCTTACTTTCAATTCAGAGTGAACTGCTTCGATAGATGGACACTGATGACATTATCAGAAATTTTGCACTGAAAAAATCCCGTAAAGTTTACATTTGATTTATTTTGATATATATATTTTGATATATTGTATGCGAGCAATTTTGTTTAATGTTTGAAAAAACCCTTCTCTTATTGTTTCGTTTTCTTCTATTAAAATAAAATATAATTATATTTTATATTTTTTATACTTATTTTCATGATTTTTAAATATTTAAATTTCTTAAATTATTTGAAATATACTTTTCGCAGGCCCTAGGCACTGTGCCTGTTGTGCCTAATGGATAATACGGCTCTGGAAGTAACCTCCTGTAAGTTATACCGTAGTGTTGGGTAATTATTCTACGTTTGGCTTACGTAAATTTTGAGAATTACAACTTAAAAGTCCCACTTTACATATTAATATTTGTAAGGATATACTATCCCGAATACATTTGCACCTGACATGCACCCTCAACATTTATTCAAGGCTCTGTTATTCACTCGTAAATTATTTATAGTTAAGGTGTTCTAAATTGTTAATGAATACTTTGTTTACAATGTTAGGAGTTTACTTTTATGTATCATATTACATTTTCGTTTATAAGTTTGTTCTTTTAAATTGAATAATTCATACGTACATAAGTGTATGTGATTATCATATATAATCCGAAATATACAGAAACACAAAGGTTTCATACACAAGCACTAACTTTTTATTCTCCATCCATGACTTCAGTATGATCAGAATGTGCCATAATTATCTACTAATTATGAAGTAATAGTTATATTTATATGGTTGTGTCGAACTGCATAAGGTGTTAACATTCAAAGAAAAATACAAAATATTCCTCGCTTGGACATGTGCATTGAAACAAGAGAATTTCACGTTGAACATTAGGTACTTTATACTGTGCTATAATCAATGAAACGGGTGGAGTTCATGTGGAATGTTAGGTACTTTATACTGTGCTATAATCAATGAAGCGGGTGGAGTTCATGTGGAATGTTAGGTACTTTATACTGTGCTATAATCAATGAAGCGGGTGGAGTTCATGTGGAATGTTAGGTACTTTATACTGTGCTATAATCAATGAAACGGTTGGAGGTCATGTGGAATGTTAGGTACCTTATACTGTGCTATAATCAATGAAGCGGGTGGAGTTCATGTGGAATGTTAGGTACTTTATACTGTGCTATAATCAATGAAACGGGTGGAGTTCATGTGGAATGCTAGGAACTTTATACTGTGCTATAATCAATGAAACGGTTGGAGTTAATGTGAAACATTAGTTACTTTGTACTATGCTATACTTAATGAAACAGTTAGAGTTCATGTGTAACATTAAATACTTTGTACTATGCTATACTTAATGAAACGGTTGGAGTTAAATGTGGAACATTAGATACTTTGTACTATGCTATACTTAATGAAACGGTTGGAGTTCATGTGGAACATTCGTTAATTTGTACTATGCTATACTTAATGAAACGGTTGGAGTTCATGTGGAACATTAAATACTTTGTACTATACTATACTTAATGAAACGGTTGGAGTTCATGTGGAACATTAGTTACTTTGTACTATGCTGTACTTAATGAAAC
>NW_013666076.1:176294-180242 GCF_000517525.1 Limulus polyphemus | reverse complement strand
AGTTACTTTGTACTATGCTATACTTAATGAAACGGTTAGAGGTCATGTGTTATATTAGATACTTTGTACTATGCTATACTTAATGAAACGGTTAGAGGTCATGTGTTATATTAGATACTTTGTACTATGCTATACTTAATGAAACGGTTAGAGGTCATGTGTAATATTAGATACTTTGTACTATGCTATACTTAATGAAACGGTTGGAGTTCATGTGGAACATTAGTTACTTTGTACTGTGCTATACTTAATGAAACGGTTGGAGGTCATGTGAACATTAGTTACTTTGTACTACACTATACTTCATGAAACGGTTGGAGTTCGTGTGGAATGTTAGGTACTTTGTTACTGTAATATAATCAATGGCAACATAATTATGAGTCACCATGAATACAAATGTTTAAAAGACAACTTATGATTGTGTATATTAATATGTCAGTCACAATTAAGTTATTCTCCTTTTTTACATCCTTACTTGTTATGAGGCTCTATTTTAGCAGATGGTATACGGTAAGGAGATATTTTTATTTTGACCATCTTTCGTTATAAGCTTTCAGACTTACTGATGAGCCACTAGGGGTGGGGTTGGGGGTGCAATTTTAGGAAACTTTTTAATATTTTGGGTGATTAATATGAATGTGAAAAATATTTATACTAATGAGGTTTTTAATCTTTTTATTTTTTGACCTACTAGCTGAATAAGAGTATGTTTCTACAAAAAAAAAATTTGGATCGAAAGTATTTTGTTAATGAAATAATAAGAAAATCGAGAGGTTGCCCGCATAATCAAAGTCTGGATTTCTAGATTTAGTAAAATCAAACGAAGGTCAGTGTTATGAGATTCAAAACTTTTAACTTAGTGGTGATTTACTCTGCTTTTTGTCACTTGGCAAGTAATGTCTGCTGGCCAGTCTGATAAAGCCCGGTGGATCGGCGTTAAGCATGTGGGCTTACAACGCTAAAAATCTGGTTTTGATACCTACGATGGGCACACATTGTGTATCTTTGAGTTTAAACACAAAAACAAAATCCTCTTAAATGTTATTGTTTGAAGCTGTTTTCATTTTCGGTTTAAGGGTTTTATTTAAGGGTTATGTAACTTCTTTAAGTCTGACCGCATAATACATACCTATTTATATTTTTTTTTACATTATCCAGGTGTAAATCTCCGAAATAACTTTTTGCACCTGGCGATATAACTCCTTGGAATTGCCATTACTCCCTATGCTAAAGGTATATTTGAAAACTTACACAAGATGTGTAAACAGGATAAACTCAGAACAGTATTCAGAAGTCACAACACAATACGATCACAATTTGTATACACAAAACCACCTATTGATCCAATGAAGAGAAATATAGACCTTGTGAATGTGGACTCCACTACAATGGAGAAATAAAAACACCAGCAAAAGTCAGAATTCAGGAGAATAACAGACATACAAGTCTCAATAATACCAATCTCTCTGCAATTACCAAACATGTCAGATAACAATACGATAGAATAAAGTGGAATAATGCTAAAATAATGCAATATGAACTATATGTGAGAAAAAGAAAGATAAAAGAAGGTATCTTCATCAGTCTAACTAATAGAACAATCAGCCAACCTAGCATAGAAGTCAGCCAAACCGGGATAGCTCTCTTAATACCATTCATATAGTTAGATGATTCAAGTCTTAATGGAGAATACCTTGTATAGTACCCAACTTTTTTTAATAAAAAACTCACAAATCAGAATCGAATCCCAGTTCCTACTGCCACATACAGTCCCTCCCAAGATTTCCTTGAAGATTACAACAGATTGACGACCACAATGTTGCATATACACTAATTAGACATTGCTATTTAGTAAAAATAATAATAAAGTAATTCATTAATAATTACATTTAAGTGATCATATGGATTACTAATCATGTCAGTATTTAATATTCAATCACAAAAACCTTAATGTATATACCTAATTACGTTATCATTCGTTTAGTTACATAGTATCTGTTAATAACTGTTGTATTGTACGTAACAACCTTACCGAAAGTATTTAATTACATCATTATGCTAAGATTTATATTTTTTCTACATTATCCAGGTGTAAATCTCCGAAATATCTTTTCGCACCTGGCGATATAACTCCTTGGAATTGCCATTACTCCCTATACTAAAATAAAGCATGTGGAACATTAGTTACTTTGTACTAAGCTATACTTAATGAAACGGTTGGAGGTCATGTGTAGCATTAGTTACTTTGTACTGTGCTATACTTAATGAAACGGTTGGAGGTTATGTGGAACATTAGTTACTTTGTACTATGCTATACTTAATGAAACGGTTGAATTTTATGTGGAACATTAGTTACTTTGTACTATGCTATACTTAATGAAACGGTTGGAGTTCATGTGGAACATTAGGGACTTTGTTACTGTACTATAACCAATGGCAAGTTATTCTCCTTTTTCACATCCTCTCTTCCTCTAGCCAAAAAGCAAAAACTATTGTGTTTACTATTGCTGTTGCTCAGTTATTTAGTCTCTTTATTACTTTCATGTTTTAGATAGTATATTTGTTACTTTTGGCTGACTGTTCTTGAAAATAATCGTGTAAGTGCAAGAAAAAACATGGCGTTAGCGTCGCCTTCATTTTTGTTTACGTATTCAACTCATGTTCTTACGGTTTTTATTGTTGAACAGGTTCTTTTGGATTATTAGATTAAAAATAATGCCCCAGTCCACTTAATGATAACGAAAGCATTTTATTTATTCGACTGTAAATTCTTAACTAATGTTCACTAATAGATCTAAGTTCACCTAGACGCTAACGTAAGTTCATTTACTTGCTGATATTTACGTATTTATGATACTTCTCATATCTCTTATACTTCTTTAAAACATACACTTAATGTTTACAAAACTAAAGTAACTAACAAGCTTGTTAACTCAATAATCAAGCCACCACTGTAACAAACTCACTAATCGTTCAGTATCAACTCTAGTGTAATTCGCATTTTACATCGTTCAAATCGTTTCCTACGCTTTCGAGATAATTCTAGTAATTAAACCACGTGTTCATCACGTGACATAAAACTTCACCTAGCCAAAAAGCAAAAACCAATGCTGAAAGTTTAAATTAGAAGATATAAAAATAACCTACAATGCCTAAAATAACCTAAACTTTCATAACTAACAAAAAAAGTAACTTTTGACAATTAATAACATTAATATTTATAAATATAGACATAACAATAACTAAACGCGTGAAACAAACTAAAATCGAAATTTTGATTAACAAAATAAAATACTCTTTCTTTACTAATTTACTATACCTAAACTGTCCAGTCGCCAAAGCTTTTTAATGTTTTTTTGTTGTTTTTTTGTGGCTTATGGTATGACGATGGAGTGATCTATTATCGTTTATGAACACTTGCTGTCTTGTCATTAGAGTGCTTGAGGTAGATAGTCAAGTTAATGTAGTAGTGGCTCCATCCAACTGTAGCAGATGAACTATTATCATATTCAGAATATTGTTTCCTTGGTTTATTATCAATGGTTGATTTACACATTCTCGGATGAAATGTCCATGTTTTCAACACATACAATGCAAAGTGGGTGATAAAAATCACACAAACTAATTTTTATCCATATTCCTCTTAATTTGTCTATTTCGGATTCGAAATAAGAGATGTGTAAGAATTGTCTCTAGCACCCTGCCTCTCGGCCCTCTTTCCATAATATCAATATTCTTCCTGTAGTAAGGAAAGCAAAAACTGCACATTATTCCGAATGAAAGCATGGCGCCTCACCAGAGTATTATATGTTTTCGACAACATTCTTTTCTTGAATTCAAAATTCATGGAACAACAGTTACGTGTTCAATGACGAGGAACCCACTTTGAGACTAATAATGGTTGGAGACGGCTTAAATGGGTAATGAAGAAAAACTTTAATATAAGTT
>NW_013666076.1:174349-175960 GCF_000517525.1 Limulus polyphemus | reverse complement strand
AACTATATATTAAAGTTTTTCTTCATTACCCATTCAAGCCGTCACCAACCGTTATTAAGAGTTACGTGGGCTCTTTTTGTGACATTTTCAGGTAGACACTGATTTTCCGACAAGTATCAGATAGTTATACACTGCTAATATCAACAGATTCATTTAGGAAATAAGGAGAGTAATTCTGAATCTGAGTTTCCTAGTCTGAGTGTGAATTAACGATACTGGACAAACGTATCAAAAATCAACACAATCTTTATTACAGAACAGGCAAAAATAAAATTCAGTGTACATTCTTGTGCAGACAGAATCGCAGTCGAATTTCTATTAGATTGGGCTTAGTCCCACAACTCTCACGGGATTTGTCTCTTTAGAGGTATCACTCAACAACTTCCTAGTAAAATTGAACTAAGGAAGAAAGCGCACCTGAATTCACCAGATAAACTCCGTTTCTTTGTTCAGTCGATAGCGTCACCTCATGACCCTTGTTCTCTTACATCATTTGTTGGCTGTTACGTTTAGACAACGTCAGTCGAGCCAGAAAAAAACATAACAGTGCTAATCCTTTCAACCCGTGTATTATATGCTACTGCAATATCCTCTCGGGCAGAATAGACATTATCTACTATAGAGAACAAAGAAACAAAATACCTAGAAAAAGATAACCTCAACGACTTTCTGGACCATGCGTTCATGTTAAAACTGCATACACACTAAATAAACGAAAACATATTTTGCCTGCATATCAAATTTTCGCCACAGCTAAACGCTAAGTAGAAGGTTTTACATTGTTATATCAAAAATTACATAAATCCTCTATTTCTATAACACAAACTAATACTTCTCTCATGAGCAAAGTAAATCCTCAACAAATTTTTATACCCTAAGTGTCTATTAGGTTGTCAAGAAATTACTGTCGCGTTTTGGAACATTTTCATTAACCACCCCCTAAAAACGTACATCATGTATAATAGTTAAAAGAACTGCCTAAACATCACGTGAGTGTAACCTATATAATGTGTAAAGTTTAGTATATTATAATCCCTTATAGTGATGACACACGACGAGATTACATTCGGCATGTAATGCTGTTTCAATACAAGAAGGGAAACAACGCCTCTGTGGTCATAAAGAATATCAAAGAAGTTTATTGAAATGTTTTGAACGTTCGTAAGTATCAACGATGGTTCAGCAAACTTTGTTCAGATGACTTTATACTTAAAAACTGTGATGGCAGGGGCTGACATGTTGGGATTGATATTGATGTTCTGAAGACGCTTGTTGGGTCTAACCCAAGGCAACACACTCGTGAAATGGCCCTGAAATTGTATATCTATCATGTAAGAATACGTAAACATCTAAGGAATATGGAAAAACTCCATAAAGAAGGTGTTTGGGTGCCTCACGAACCCTCCGATGATCATCGATGCCAACGTGTGAACGTTGCTTCGTCTCTTCTGGCGCGTAATGCGTGTGAACCATTTTTGGACAGAATTGTCACCAGTTATGAAAACTTCATTCTCTATGATAATATTAAACGCTAAAAACAATGGCTCAGTCCCAGACAAAAACCTGGATTCCATCCGCAGAAAGTGATGCTTTGCATTTGGTGGGACATCA
>NW_013666076.1:170870-173756 GCF_000517525.1 Limulus polyphemus | reverse complement strand
ATCATCGATAAGAATGGAGACTATTTAATTTAATAAATGTTTTGTTTTGATATATATGTTGTTCGGGTTTTTTCTTATAAAAAAAAGAGACATTAATTTCTTGACGACCTAATATATACATATATATATATATATGTACACATCTTTATATAAAACTCATATTTTTTCCCTGTCAGGTTCTTTCTGAGTAAGAAAGTGATTTTCTACAACACTAGATCTTCTTGACATTTTTATATCAAAAGTGAGCTTAAACATATTACTGACCAAAAAGATATCCAAATTGCTCCTATAAATAATAAACAATAAAGGCCCTGAAAGAAGTCCATAAGGACTTTCATTATTACATTCTTCCAATCAACAAAAAAATTATCATTTCTCGTAACACTTTGTTTTATACCACTAAGTCAGTGTATTTCTTAACATTGAACTTTATCACAAATTTGAAGTGTATCCAACTTACAATGATTCATTTTTAGTACTTTATCAAATACTTTTTGAAGAATAAGATATACAACATCAACTAGGATTTTCCTTAATCAAAAATACAGAGACCCTATTGTTACGTCTCTGTTCGTTTGCTAATTTCCCGTATAATTTCTTTCCGATGAAACTTTAGCGACACAAGCCCTTTCTTAAATAAAACTAGTTTATTCTTTCTCAACTTTGCAATACACTTAATTTCCACAGCCAATTTAACTTAACTAATTTTATAAAAACACGTTATAATTCACAGGGAATGATTCACGCACTTACTTACTACAGCGCTTGACTCAGTTCTCCGTCTCTGTCTGTCTGCAATTCTCTATATCCCGATTAATTCGTCTCACGTTATCCGGCGCACTTATATACAGGAATAGAGGGCGCCTAGCACACACTGGATTATTCGTGATGTTCCCCGATCCTTCTAGAATATCATAACGTGTTACCAGCGTCACGTGACTACCACTGTCGTAACACTATCAGAAAAGTCCAACCAACTAACAAAACAAGAAACCATTTTCTAAAACAACGCTTAAAATATTTAAAACAATACTAATTTTACAAATGCTTTTCTGAACGGTGCTTGACAATTGATTCTAATACCTTGCTAATAAGAGAGGTTTAGTTTGTAGTAGTTGTTAAGCACAAAGCTGCAAACCCCGCATACTTGCCACTGGGGATGGGGGATACAAGAGAGTTCAAACTAATACGTTTATAGTTTTCAGGTCTCTCATTAGATACCCCCTATTTTAAATTATGGATTACTTCTCCAATCTTTCAATCATCAGAAATTTCGTTGATGTCAAAAAATCACCAAAGACAGTATTAAAGGAGTACTCTTAAGGCTGACACATTTTCTTGTTCATTAAAAGCATGCTGTTACTAACTGTTACGAAGGTAAGCGCCAAGTGCTTAGGAATTGTGTATTTAAAAAAGTTTTCAATTATTCAGTCACTTCAGTAGGCTTATCTTTAAAGACTCCACTATCTCTTTGCTAAGCTTCTTCAGGGTTGTAGGATAAATCTTGTCAGAGAAGAAGCTTTATTCTCAAGAACTTTCACGAGCTTCTCCAAAAACAGCTACTTCTTCACTATAATTATAATTTAAGAAATGTAATCCTCGTCTTAAAGAAAGTGTGAGCTTAGAATTTTTTCTCCTGGACTATATGAATATAAACACTTCTTTCTTTTTTTAAGACTTTGACAGCGTTTCTTTCAGCAATAATAAAATTCCCTTTAAAATTTAATAAACGACTCGTATAATCTCTGACTTTTATTACATAAAAAACACATTCAAACCAAACTGGATGCTTTTTTATGTTTTTTTGTGAACGTTTTAAAATTCTTTTTAGTTTTAACGATGACTCGCTTAACTTCTTTAGTTGCAATTTACGTTCGTAAACCTAAGCATCAGCTATAAGTCTGAGGATTCACACCGCAAAAACCGGGTTTCGATACTTTTGGTGGACACAGCACAGATAGTTCATTGTTTAGATTTGTGCTTAACAACAAACAAACCTAAGCATCCTTCTTTCATGTGGGTCACCATGATTTGTTAGAAAGGGTCTTTTGTGTAACCAGAAACACATGTGACCTTAGGTTTTTGTTAGTTTACTGAATTTCTCACAAAGCTACTCGAGTACTATTTGAACTAGCCGTCCCAAATTTTCAAGTGATAGACTAGAAGGAAGGCAAGCTAATCAATATCACTCTCCACCAATTATTGGGGTACTCTTTATCAATAAATAGTTGGAATTACCGTTACATTATAATGCCCCTACGACTGAAAGGACGAGCCTGCTCGGTGACGGGATTCGATCCTGCGACTTGAAGATTGCGAATCGACTGCCCAAATCACCAGACTACACCAGGCCCTATAGGCCTAAGTAGGCAGTGAGTCTGAGTCAGTAGCAGTCCAATGCATGGTCCATAGCAAAGTGCATGTCAGATTGAAGAAACATATTAGCAAATAAAAGAGGTTATGAATACAAAATGATAACGCTAATTTGACAGTTTTTGCAGTACTAGGTTTAATTTTCTTTGACCATCAAAATGCAATTGGTATTCAAAACGTGGGCCGTTCGCACCCAACGAGGCCCTCTGGTGTTGTCCTTGACCATTTTACAAGTAAATTTTATATTGTTACGACAGCGGTAGTCACGTGACTCTGGTAACACATCATGATATTCTCGAAGGATCAGGGAACATTACGAATAATCCAGTATTTGCTAGGCGCCCTCTATTCTTGTATATAAGTGCGCCAGTTAAAGCGAAATTAATTAATCGGACTTGAATTGCAGTCAGGCAGAGATAGACACGGACTATTGAGTCAAGCGCGGTAGTGACCGTAAGTAAGTGCGTGAATCATTGTGAATTATAGTATTTTGCTAATTTCTGACAGAGGTAT
>NW_013666076.1:147620-169927 GCF_000517525.1 Limulus polyphemus | reverse complement strand
TTTCAGCTGAACTTAATCGAACTAAGGAAAAATAATTAAGCTTAATGTAATAATAATAAAATAATACTTACCATTCTAAAGCTAGAGACACGTCTCTGATTTATTTTAGAACTGTGTAAAATATATAAATATAATTATAAATATATATTGTTGTCACTAGATAGCGAAGTTTAACAACTTTTGAACGTACTTCTGCACTGACTGCTAGTATTAAGTTCTACTTCTGTATTGGGGGAAGGTATATGTGGTGCTGAAATTCTTATACTGAGGCTAGCCTATAATATATATAATTGCCAAAAAGTAAGATTTTTATTAAGTAATGTAGATAAAACCTAATTATATTTATTACTTACAGGTTTATAGGTGTAAAGTATAAATTCTTGTAACCATAAATTGGTGAACGTTATACCTATAGATTCGTACATATTCACATACTCTGATACTGACATTGGTTTAGTCTTACCACTGTACCACAGTGATAAAGTTAGTTAATTAGCTTTAGAAGTTAAAGTTCAGGCCCTAGATGATAGTTGCTTTTATCAGTTTTCTTCCTTTGCATGCTTTGGATTTTGTACAAAATTAAAATGTACATACATACAAGTTACAAGTTGATTTATCATAACTGATCAACACTAGTATGTCTTAGTAATATTAATAGTAATACATAGGAAGAAAACTGATAAAAGCAAATATCACCTAGGGCCTGAACTTTAACTTTTAAACTAACTAACTAATTACTAATAGTAATTAGTATTAATATTGCTAATGCATATTCAAGATAATATTTGTTGTTTTGTAGCACTAGTATTGATCAGTTATATTTTATAATAAATCAACTTATAACTTGTATGTATGTATATTTTGATTTATACAAAATCCATATATTATGCTTACTCAAGTTACTATTACTGCCAGTCCTACAGCTAGTACATGTTAGTTGTACTACTAGGTGAGTTAAATACTAACCAAACCTTGCCTATCATAACCTAAACTAACATAATCAAACTATTCCTAATATAACCTAGATGACGTAGAGAATATGCCTATCTCTGTAAAAAAACAAAAAGGAATTTCCATACAATGTTTGATATTCCAAGAAAAAAAACAGGAAAGATTGCTAAAGATAAGAAAATCAGTTGCCATAGATTAAATTTGATTGTTCATCCCAAGGATTTTGAAACTATTGCCTTGCCATGTTATGACACCAAGCCATGAAATGGGAATACTTCAGAACAAGTAGCAGCCATGGGCCTTAAAAATAAATTTACAAACACATGTGCAGTCATGGTTCAATGTTGTGTGTATATATATATATATATATATATATATACCCTATTAAACTGTATTGTACTACCTTCATGTATGTGATCAGTACCCTAGACCTACTAGGACATCATGTAATGTATTGGACAGTAAAGAAAGGTACTACATTCATGAAATGGGAAATTACAAATCATAAAATTATAAATAACTGATCTCAGTTGTTCAAAAAAACAATAATGTAAATAATAGCAGTTAGTACACAGAATACAGCACATTCAAAAGGTTTGTAGTAACATTTACTTAAGATTAATTGATCATTATGATACAAAGAATTTGGAACTTATGATATTACAATTGTTTCATCTAAGTACCTTATATTCTTTCATCACCAAAAACTTTGTTTTTGAATAAAATTGTGAGATGGTTTATTCTTTTTTTTTTAATTTACCTATTTTTTGTAACAGGCCTATTTTGTAAATCATTACAATCTTCACTGCTTGTGCCACTATTGTTCTTACTTGCTGGTGAGTCCTAATAACTTCAGACTTGATATATTAGTGAGAGGATCTAATTGAATGAAATCATCAGCCTTTTGATATGCTAATGAAGTAAATTGTGCACTTTTGTAGCTAAAGTTAATATTTTATTGTAGTTCTGGTACTGAAATAATTAGTCCATTGTAAGAAAATTGCAGAGCAGAATACAAGATGTATATAAATTATAGAATATTCTTAAACTTAAGATATGCTATGTTATTTTTAACTGAGATTAATATACAGAAAGCTTCATAATTGTAGCAGATATTTGTTATTAAAGCTATTTTATTCATATATGTAAAAAGCATACTCTAGTTTCTATTCAGAGTATGAGGTGTTTAAACAGTTTTGCTCAAGAAAATCTTTCAAACAATTTTTGTTTTGTTAGCTAATGTGCAGTTCATAAACTATGATTTTTTGCTGGCACCTGTTAATTTTTTTACTGTAAATTTGCAAATATAAGTTAACTCCAATTAGAAATATAGACACGTATGTATGTTAACAGTAGGTTCAATTATATTGAATGATTAACTGCTGCCACAACAAATTATTTTTTATATGATCTGGTAATATAATGCTATGTTACATTTTTTATGTACAAATGGTTTTTGTTTGTTTTTTAACACACTGTGACAGTTGGTCAAAACTTCAGCCAGACTGATACAGTCTTTCAACTCTAATGGGTAAGGTAAAAAAATAAGTCTTCAAAATTCTAATCCCTCCTCCATCTTTGAAAGAATATACCTTTGTTAACATTGGAAATATGAATCTGAAGTTCTGCACAATTGATCCTCGTATACGAGACTACATTGTAATAGCTCATGATGAAATTTCAGTATGATTGGAGATAGTAAACTGAAAGAGAATGGCCTAACTATATAAGCTTGCCCTCAGCATTTTCACAGCTAGTATCATTCTGATATATTTTTCTCTATCTGTACCTTTTTCCAACAAATGAGATTCTTTTCTGTTTTAAAGATGACCAAAACTGAACACGCTGTTTAACATAAGGATTATAAAGTCTTGTATAAAGTGATAAGTACTTCCTTACATCAAAATTTCTGATTTTTTTGGAAAATCTCATTACCTATCTAGTTTTAGCCATCATAGTCAGGTACTTAGGTTTCAGGGAACTTGCAGACCACAGAATGGGAACAGCTAATCTAGGAAAACAATGAGAAATGAAAATAACTGTTGAAGCCCCTTAATTTCCTTAATCTAATTGTAATTGGATGAGGGGCTTATACTATTGAATTTTTCTAAATTTCCCAAACTAGTATTCATCTTTTTTTAGTACAATTTAAGATTAGTTTTATAATACCATTAATTAATACCCAAATGTAAGGAATCTCATTTTTATCTTCAGCCATAAAAACAGCAGTAAATATTTGATAAATAATTAATTTTTGATTGCATTCACATCAGCATAACTTAAGCCTAGGTATTTTCTTTAATCTTTATTTTGTGTTCCCATAAGCTTGAAAGTGTCAAGTCATATTAAATATTCTATGACAACAGTTTTCCTAACCTTCATCCTCCCAGCAACTGTTGTGAGAAGGTAAACTTTCTAAATATATTTCTCTAAAATGGAATTCTTCCATAGTAATCCTGTTTATAACATTAGCAAAACTTGATTACTTTCACATATTCTTATAATTATTAATAATGGTTTTAGAATATCGTTACTTTAAATTTGGTAATATATTCTGATTGAACATTTTGAAAATCTGCTGTACTGCAGCTGTTAGGAAGAATGTAAATTAATAACAGGACTGTTCATATATTTTGAGGTAGCAGCCAGACAGTTACAAGCATTGATGCTGAGAGAAGGATTATTCTACCTTGGACGTGTATTTTTATCCAGTAAGGCAATATTATTAACCATTATTAGGATTTAATTGGAGCAGTTTAAATCAGCCCCATGGAACTTGTAATTATTATATATTTTCATGAAAACTAATTCAGCCGTATGTATAAAAATGATATTGTAGTAATGTTTTTTTTTATAGTCGTTGTTATTGTAATGAACATCTGTTAAGTAAGATTACTGAAAATATTGAAGGAACAGAAGGCAATTTGGCCCATCTAGGTCACTCTTCCACTGACCAAAACCAACTAATAAACAAAATGATGCTTTTCACATCAAAATACGTATCCACCAAAATAAACTAACAACAGTAACCATCCCATCACTTACACTATTCCACACATGCATGACTATAGAAAAATACTTCTGCAAATGAATAATGCTACATCTGAGAATTATAATATTAAAGTTCACATATTCAAACTAATTCGTTAATAACAAGAGAGGATATAGTACTATCATAAAAAAAGTAAAGTCAATATCAAAATACATGTATCAATGGGAAGTAAAGACTTTTATTTACTACCTAACTAAGAATTCAATGGTCTGTGTACTGATATTTTACGGACATAGGACAGAAAGAATTTTGAGATCCGTGTAACACAGGTTTCACTTGTATGCTATAAGCATGTTGGAGAGACATTCTTCAAAATGCATGCAATTTTTTTATTTACATTATTTTAAAATTTGTTTTCGTTCTCTCTTGAATCTGTGTTATGTTATATTTTGTCAGTCTTGTGTGCACAAATATAATTACAGATATTATGAAAAAATGGGCAATTTCATTATTATATAGAGGGTGAGTACATTATAAGAAAACAATTTGAGTTTCACAATATCACTACAGTCCATGTCTCATCTGATCAAGCTCTTTCTGACAACTGTGCATCTTGACAATAGCCCTGCAGCACAGTTTCCAGTGCGAAAAGGTTGTCATGTCCAAAGCACATCTCTACTCCCTATAGACCTTCCCTAAGCCTTCTAGTGTACAAAGAAAATGGTTTCCTAGTACCTATTTCAACAGTCCAGTTGCACAAATATCCAATGGCACTATGTCCTGGACTAGGATCCTTTGAAGTAAAAATATTCTTTACAATACCAGCTAAAGAATCTTAGTACCATTGAGTGTGTAAATTAATGATGTGAATATAATTAATAAGAGTCTCATACCAGACCTACGAGGAATCCCACTGGTGACTTTTGTCCAATTACAATAATGCCCAATTACCACCACTTTTTACTTTCAACCACAAACAAATTTTCGTTAGTGATATAATATTCAAACTTTATAAATAATATTTAGTGCAGAACTTTATCAAAATATACATAATTAATGAGTATTCCCTCATGGTAGAAAAAAAAATTGGGGGGTTCTAAAGTCATGTTGAGAACTATTCGTTAAATTCCAGGTTACAAGTTTACAGTAAATCTTCTCTATGAATAAATGTTCATCACCATTTTCATGACAGAGGCAATTAATTGAACCATAGTTCTATTAATTTTTCCCTTGATTTTAACCCTAAAATAAGAATAAATAATTGATGTTTAAATACATAACTAATATTGTGTTATTAACTCTTACCCTAATTGTGATGTGTAAATGACATATAAAATTGATAAAATTACACTTTATTCACTTGATATAGTTCACATAATAAAATTTATTGATCAGTAGTTTGATAATATAAATAGCATCATGATCACTACTGTGTTTGTTGTATCCCAGCTAGCCTGGTATTGGGCAAAAGGCCTTATTAGCACTGGATATAGTAGGTATAGTGTTGTTGAAATATTGTTATACGTTCTTTTTTGCTTTCATTTGTATGTTCTCAGAATTTTAATTTTTAAAAGTTAAATCACACTTGCAGTTGTTCAAACATTAATGTCAACTACTTTTGAATGATATTCGTTAAGTCTCTATGAATTTAAAATTTGGATAAATCTTATAACAGTCACTAGCTTTTACCCTCTTGAAATTTTTCCAAGCTTTCAAAAAGCAAGTTCTTGTCATAGTGAACAATAATAAAATTTAAGAAATTCTTCTATTCCTCTATAAACATAAGTGGACAGCTTAGAACACTCATCGTGTACAGTATTAAAACTTTTTTAGTAGATTGGGAAAGTTTTATATGATTTTAGATAGAAATAATGAAAATGTTTTTGTCCTTGGACTTCTCAGAGAAATTATATCACTAAGGTTAGCAAAAATGTGGAGAATTGGGTTTAGATCTCTAAAAGAAGAGGTTAATATTATGTCTATTGGAATTTTCATCAGAATATAGTGTGTTTTTTATCTCAAACTTTAATTTTTACTTCATTTTACATGGAATGTTAACTGCAAAATGAGAACAAGAGTAATATGATTTCTGTAAGAGATTTTGAAAGATACCTAATGATAAAAGAAGGGAACATGACTGAAATAAGTTTTGTGACTTGACTGTCAGGAAGACTTTGGTAAAGTGCATCAGAAGGGATGATTAACAAACTGATGTTTATAGAGTTGGGAAACCATCATTTTAATCTTTTATCTTCCTCTTTTGTGAATGTGACAATCCCAGCTGAAGTTAGACTCTTCAGACGATTCAGATTCAGTTTAGAGTCATCCAGTCCACAAGGAAAAGTCTTATTCAAACTCTTGAGGCCCTATTTGGAGTACTGGATGTAATTTTGGTCCTTTAACTTTGCTAAGTACATCAGGAGAATTTATTTGGTAATAATAATTGTGAAATATACTTAAAAAATAAACCAGAAGTAAAATAAAGTTCTTAAGAATCATTAATTACAAATCTAGTTTCAGAAACTTTTTGGATTCTGAGATGGTATAATGTTTTCTTAACCAGGGTTTGGTTTAAAGAAATCCAAATGTGTTAATAGATTTTGACCATGAAATAGCATTGCAGGGGTTTCATTAGTTGTGATGTTAGGGTTGTTCTGATAGGCTAATAAGAAATTTGACAAATTTATTTGAACAGAACCTTTCTACAATTTCATTTATGTCATATATGATCTAAAATGCTTTCATATGTTCACTGTTGACTGATTGAATGCTGGTGCTATCAAGTGAGTGCAATGACATGGTTTACAAAAACAGTCATAATTTTCCTTACTTAATAGCAGCATTATGTATTAATTGTGTTTGTTGTTGGTGACTGGTGAGTGTTCATACAACTGATTGCTGACAGTTGATATTACCTATTGACCTTAGGTCTTGATAAATTTTGTAATATTGTGGAATATTATTACCAGCAGTATTACCAACATACATCATTAGGCTCAAATGAAGTGTTCAGAATTGTTATGGGTTTGTATAGTTGTCCTGTGGGTGGTCTTTCTGTGTTCTGGGATTTCAGGTTGAAGACATAAACTCAAATATTAAGGTAATAGATTTAAGCTTTCGAAGCTTAGATACAGGCTTGTCCTCTTAACATAATCATTTCTTGCTTAGTCTTATGAACACTTTGATAGTTTGACTGATAATATGGTGTATTCTAGTGTGAATTTATTAACAAATTTTTGGATAATTATATGGATGTGGATTTGATGTTACTGTTGGTTGTTTTGATAGATATAGGGGTACTCGTAGATAGGCAGAATGAAGTTCTTATCTCCCTTTTTTCTTGTATTCTTAAAGAAACAAAAAATTCAAGCTTAATTTTATATTTATATATGACAGTATTTTATCTCAAAATAATGGTAACTGCCAAAAAAAATCCATATTTTACGCACTAATTATAACAGAACTTTACATTGTTTTAAGATGTATTGACCTCATAATTTACTTTGATTTTTTAATAGATTCAAGACGTGTATCAGTATTTCCATCAAGAGTGAGTATGTATGCAGGTAGTGATAATTGTATTCCTAATAAGAAGTCTTGTCCTGATGTTCCGGTTATTGGGACTCACAATGGAACTTTCCACTGTGATGAAGCTCTTGCTTGTTTTATCTTGAAAACCCTACCAGAATACAAGGATGCTAAAATTCTCAGGTAATTTTCTTTCAGTTTGTAATCTCTGATTTTTCAATCATTGGTTAACTAGTGTTATAAATTTAAATACTATGTAGTGAGTATCAATAATTTCATTATTTTTGGTTTTGAAGTTGATCTTATAAAAGATTTCATGTATTATCTTTTGTATATAAGTACATTATATATATATAAACAATAACATCTAAAAACTAAATAAATATCCATTTAGGAAAAAAAATATTGAAAGTAACTAGGTGGTCTTATTTTAAAACATTGTTGTCTGAATTAAAAGTTATTCTTATAAGTTACCCATTCTACAGTAATTATTAATACAACAAAGACATGGATAATATGGATTATCCAAATAATGTCTATAAGTTATATATAATTTTTCATACCATTTTAACAACAATGTGATATTTAAAATATATCATAGTTATATTTTTGGTGAATTAAGAAATGAAAATTGTGGTGTGTTTAATTTTCCTAGTTGTTTGAGATGTAAAGATACCACTAAAGAACAGAGTTTTAGTATGGATGCATCAAAGGAACAAGAGCAAACTGAATAAGCTTAACACATAGTAGGCATAATTTGAGGTTATTATTGCAAAGTCAAGTTCTTCTGATGTGTCTATATAAATGGACTTATTGGTAACTTAAACCTTCTGTGTTTACATGCTTGACTCAGCAGCTGGCCTAGTGTTACAAACACTATATGTTGTCAGCTTGAAGATAGTTGAAGTGAGTTGTAACCCTGAGATTATCAGGAGGTGTATGTCATGTCAGAGGTTGCATTTATGCATAATTATGAGTTGTGTGCAGAAAAATTTTATAAAATGAAAAAATAACAGCATATCATTTTTAAAATGCAGGTGTATCAAGATATACTGTTTCAAATTACCAAGTGTATTTTTATGTCATGCAACATGAAAAACATTTAATTGCTCCAAGCATCCTTTAAATAACACACAAGCCATAGATGTATACATCCAAAAGCCATGGGAGATATGTAAAAAGGAATGAACTAGCATTCCATTAGGTCACTTCTCCCAGTTGAGATTTTAAACAGTGTTGTCACCATAATAAAACTAATGTTATCGAATTATATTCTGGGTTTTCTTAGTACTTGTTTCCTATTGGATTTTAAACTTTGTAATTCTGATATGTCGGCTTACCTTTATGAACAGATTAACTCTTGAAGTTGCACTATTCTGCCTTAGAGATTTGCATGCCACCAGCTTGGTAAAATTCACCTAAAATTCATGTGAATTTGGGCTACTACTACACCAATAGAGTATGACACACCTTCTAGTGCAAATGCTCCCTCTACATTCACACATGAAAATACTCATTCTTTCCTCAGCACAGTTGTGCTTAGTCATGTTTATTTTTGCTAAGATTTGTTGAAGTAATTACTTCAGCAACTTTACTTTGTATTTTCAACCCTTTCAATATGAATCCTCAGATTAATGTGAATTCTTTTTCTGTTTATGCAAGTACAAATACCACTCACAGTTACCCACAACTTAGGAAGTTCTTGTCTGTTGATTGTGACAGCCGTCATATATTAGATTGATAAATATAGTAAGAAGAGTAATGTAACATCGTTCAATGTGTGGTGGATCCATGTTGCTGCTTGGACTTTCTTCTTCCATCCCTGCCACACTTTTCCCTTCACAGATATGAAGCTGAAGTTGAGGAGAATGAAATGGAGTGACTTTTCCATCCTGTAATTTCATACCTACTGAATATCTCTCGACTTTTCCTACCTTACATATGCCTTTTACCTGTTTTTTTCCTTTCTTCTCCCCTGTTAGCGCCACTCCCAGCATTTACTTTGAGTTTGAATTTGCTCCCACTTTTTTATGCCTCATCCATTCTGCCCTACCTGGTACCAGGTAATAGTTATTGTTCTGGTATGATTAGTTACCTCCTCTCACAGTTACAGCTATTCTTAATTTGAATACCCTCTAATGTGCACATTTTTGCCTGCCGCTCCTTCATACTTCACACATAGGCAATACTATTTTGTTATAGTTCATTACTTCTTCACATGTACATATTGTACGCCATATTTCATCCTAGTTCCTTATGCCTTTATATCTCCTCATAGACTATAATGGTTAGATCTGGTTAATTGATACTTCACATACCATTAGGAGATAGGGTTTAGAAATAATTGTTTGTTACATGCAATGTCACCCATAGTCGATGTTCAGATGTGGCTACTTACTCCATCACATGCACTCCTAGTAGATAATGTATAATTTTCTTTCCTTACTCCTTTACATTCACATATTGAAGAGAATGTTCAGACTTGATTCTCGGCCTATGCCATTTGAATATGTTCATAACCTGTCATGTTCTGGAGCTGTCTTCTCGACATGACCATGTCCTACCCACAGATTGGTTCTTCACCCACTGGTCTTCCATTCTTTTGTTGCCTTGCCACACCACTTTTTTTGCCCACTTCCCCTTTCTGGTCTGCTGTGCTTCAATCTTCAATCTGGTCTGTCCCATATTTTTTACAATGCATGTTCTCCTCTCCATCTCCTCCTTCAGGTCCTTGCTCAGTTTCAGGACACCCCGTAATGGGTCCCTTTGGTGGCCCCTCACAGTCCATTCTAACCTTGTTTCTATTACTTCACCTCCTCAAGGCTCAGCCCTGTTTTCCTCTTCTCAACTTTCCATTCGTTCTGATCCACCCTCACACATTTCTCTTTCCTTGGGATATGACACCCCTTTATCATTGCGTGTGGAATTGTCTAGTCCATTTCCCTTATCATGTATCTGTCCCTTTGTCTCACTCCTGTCACCCTTCTACCTCTTCCATGTACTGATATATGGGATGTACTTATCACCTTGGTCTCGTTCTCACCATTTTCCTTTGACTTCATTACATTGTGACATATTCCTCCTCTTTCATAGGATGGGTATCCCATGATCTGCAAGTCTTATCTATCTTGGGTTTTAGGGTGCATTTCCTCCACCTTCTGCTTTACTTGATGTCATGGTTTTCCTTTTTCTTTGCCTCTTTTCTACCCTCATTCATTCCTTCCGTATCCATTGCTCTCCCCATACACACACACACTTCTCACCTGATTGGATTATCATTATGGTTCTTCATGCACTTTGATTGTGGACTTGCTTGGGACTTTAGCCCTTGTTACTTATATGATAAAACATTGGTTTCAGACTCTGTCATTAGAGACATTTGTGCCTCATAACCTTCATAACCCTGCTTTTAGGTCTCAATTGGTGAGGATTCTTCATGGCTCACTACCCCAGCTGCTGGGAGCTGGTATGTGGCAATACTGTCTTTGTAATAAATATTTACAAATCATATTAATTTTTAAAGTAATTTGGTCATTGTCATTAAACATAAGGTTAATTTACTATGAATAAATATGCTGTTATAAATTTTGTAAATTTGTTGCTTTATAGGAATTTGTGAAAAATGCATATAATTCTTTTCATATAATTTATAGAACACGTGATGAAGATTTGTTAAAAGACTGTGATATTGTTGTTGATGTTGGTGGAGTTTATGACCCTACAGTTCATCGGTATGATCATCATCAAAGGTAAGCTTCCTGATCATGCAGATTTAATTTGAATGATGATTCAGATTATCTGTAGTTTCTATAGTATGTCTTGTGAAGGTAATGAAACTTTTTAAACAAATATGTGAACTACCTGGCAACTGAATATATTCATTATTCTGGAGAGGATTTAGCTTGATATTCAGGGTTTGCCCAAAACACTATCCATTAACATTTCTGCAAGTTCACATCTATATTGCAATAAAAGTTTGAAAGTATTTAACACTTCACCTATCATATTATCAGGAAAACCAATTCAAATACATGTAGCTTTATAGAAGAGAAATAGTTTTATGATCATATGGATCTGATCTTCCAAAGATAAATTATTACCTTTAATAATAACTTTCCATTACCAATCCATTTAGTTCACATCAGTTGTAGTTGGGTGGAGAGTGTGCTGGTGTTTAAAACACTACCTGTATAAATGTGTCTTGGTTGCCATAATATTACTTTTAAAACTTCTTTCAACTTTGGTTTAAAAACATGTGTATACTTATGAAGCCAGAAACCACTTTATTTCAGCAACAAAAGTGTGTTTATTGCTTGGTAATGTACAGAAATATATAAACAAAGTTTTTCTTTTACATTTCATTTCACTAGGAAGTAATTTATTTCATTTACTTCACTCTTTTTTTTTTAGGTGTAGTCCAGTCTTGAACCCCAAGATGAATTAGTGATATGTATCTAAATCACGAAAAAGTTCTTTATTTCCACATACTTTAAACAACTATGAACCAAGATTTTCATATTTAAGCTAATTTTTTGCTGTGAACACAAATACAGTGTAATGTGCCAGTCAGTTATAGAATTCAGTGGTTAATGGGAGAACATGCTTGCACCAGAAGGACTTGCTAGATCAAGCTAATTGAACAGGTGTAATTTATACATGAAATATGAAGAATCAACAGCGAATCAGGAGTGCTTTAATACACTTACAAAAAGATCTATTAATATGACATTAGAAAAAATTTGGTACATTTGGAAACATTTAAAGAATAAGAAGAGTGATATTATATTTTTTTAAATTCTTAGTTTTAAACGTTTTTTCTACCATTGTAGTACAATTAAAAACTGCTCAGAAATAATATTTGTATGGGGAAAATAATTTATTTGTTGATTATGGAAATCAGCTCATATTTAGTGATGAAACATTATACTAAGTTTGATGCAGTTTGCCATTACAGTAATGTGTTATAGGTATTTAAAATGTGTAATAATAGCCCATGTTTTTTTCCTGTAGAAGTTTCAGTGAGAGCATGCACAGTCTGAACCCCAAGAAACCATGGATTACAAAGCTAAGTAGTGCAGGACTTGTGTACTTTCACTTTGGTCACAAGGTTATTGCTCAGTTACTTGGAACCAACAGCCAAGATGAAAAAACCACAAAAATTTATGACAAAATGTATGAGAACTTCATGGAAGAGATTGATGCTATTGATAATGGAATATCAACCCATGATGAACAACCAAGGTTATTCAGTTGCCACTTTTTTTGTTGTCATTTTTCTCTACATGTACATTGTTGTTTTCTAGTAGCTGTGCCTCTCAGCTCAAAGGTATTTAACTTAGAGATTTAAAATAGTGAAGAACCAGTTGCTATATAAACTGACTTTAGGTCACATCATTAGAAATAGGGAATATACCAGTAGTACATGCTTGTTTTACAGTTATACTTTTAACAATGTCTCATTTTATTTAAGACTTAAGAGCTATAATTTCAAGAAAAATAATTAGAATTTTATTCCATATAAGCTTTTTGTTTGGTAACTTTTTAAATTTCAGAAAAAAAGGACTGAAGGGCTTTTCAGGTGGGTTGGATATGACAGACATAGTATTTATTTAAGTGCTATTTATGTAAGCAAATTTCTTGACAACAGCTATTGTGGGGTGAACTGGGTTAAGTTGGTGGAGTGTAATTTGTCATCACTTCTTTTTATGTAAGGTTTTATTATCACTATATTATTTATTTATTTTAGCACCATATATTATTATTTTTGTGAATTGATGTTTTATTATTTAGAAGCAATGATGAAACAGCAGCATAGTCTTCTTGACTCCATATGAGTCGAGCAACCACAGTGTCAATGTGAAAAGACTACATTTGTAATTATTAATAAGAATTTATAAGTGAAAGTGTTATCTTGGATAATAGTTGTTGTACAGGAGGTTTTGAGTATAGAAGGTGTTGCATATTGTTACTGATCACAGAAACATTCCTGTAAAAGTTAGTGTGATGTTTACCATATCATCTTATACTTTCAGTCAATGATTTTTTATATATAGTTATGCAATGTAAAAAACAGTGTTTCCTGGCATTAATATTGTATAACAAGTAGACAGAGAATCACATTGTATAAAATCACAACTCAAGAACCATATCTTTTTATGTTATTGTAAATATAAGTTTCATCCGTTCAATGTATTTGTACAGTGTTTTCATATTGCTTTCAGTTTATGATCTTGTTATGTTCTAGGTGTTGTATATGTATGCATAAGTATGCATTTGTGTAACTCCATATGCATGAAATCTGTAATACTTGGACTTTATTTTCTTTTAGATATCACATTAGTACTCACCTGAGCTCTCGTGTTAGTTACCTGAACCCACCATGGAATAGTCTTAACCAGGATACAGACGTGAGTAATGTAAACATACAAAATGGGAGTTTAAGTAGTATAACCATCAAGGACATAGGTTTACATAATGAAAACATTAAAGATGTAGATTTAATTACTGTATACATCAAGGATGTAAGTTTAAGAATTGTAAATATCAGTATTTTAGGTTGAAGTAATTTAAGCATCAAGGGGATATATAAGAGGAATTGTAACATTAAGGACATATGTTTCAAGTAAGATAATTGTCAAAGTTATAGCATTAAGTACTGATTACTTGTAAATAATTTATTACCAAATTTAAATTTTGAGCCTTTATGTAGGCCGTGAAAAACTGTCAGGTTGAGATTTTTATATGGTAACTTAGATTAAGAAATTTGTTTTTATTTTAAACATTTTCAGCACATTTTAAAAAAAAAATTTAATTCAATTTTTTAATAGGAAACAAATTAGTTTCATCTAATTTGTATATAAGCCAATGAATTCACATCATTATGTCTATATACACACACATATATATATAGTATCCTAAACAGTAGTTAGATATTCCTACATGTGTTTTTAAAAGTTACATTTTGATACCTTACCTTCATATTGAAAAGTACAGAGTAGAGAAGTTAGAATATTTGTTTTGTTTTTTTTAGGGTGTAAATATTCTGAATGTTTATCAAAAGAGAGTTTAACTATTGCTAAGTCAAAACTTTTAAGAAGAACTTGTGATGAATAAACCAATAGTGTAGTGCTAATTTTATAGTGCCAGAGCCATGACAAAACTTGTCAGACATGTGGTGTCACCATCGGGGTAAATATCTAATATTCAGTGCCTAATTTCCATTTTTGTGAATTCATCTTAAATAAAGAAAATATATGCAGTACTAATTATATGAAACTACTTACATTGATAATAAATTGAATATGTATATACTACTGTGAGAAAACAACTCCAGCTCGACTTTCTTTAAAGTAAGCAGCAGGGAAAAAAGAAAAACTGGATACTATATAAACAATACTTTTAGTCTTCTTCTACTTCAGTTTTAGTAACAATAATTAACACCTTTAACTTTTATAATAGATTGCACACCTTATGTTCTCTCAACACAAATAAATAGTACACTCCCCTCTGGAGAAAACTGATTATTACAATTTCAGATACCAGAGTGTTGTTCTGACAATAGTACACTCCTCCTGGTGAAAACTGATTATTACATATTAACTCAGTAGAATAATTGATCTAATGTGTATTAAAAAAAAACATTAATGAGTTACAAATGCAAGATTCAAATTGAAAAAATGTAAATAAAATGGTTTAGGCTTGTAGTTAACCAGAAAACTTATTCGTGTTGTTGATATTAAAAAAAAAAAGATAGATATTTTGTTATCAGTGAAAAAATTTAATTGTAAATTGTGATACTTATGATTTTCGCTTATACTGTCTGTAAAACTTATATTGAAAAACTTCAAATGTAATTGAATTTTTAGTTAAGTGAAATTAAATTTGAATAAGCAGCATTAAAGAAATCTTTAGTTAAATTAATTTGCCATTATTAAGCACTTACTTGCGTGTTTGCCCCCACTCCAGTGGCACAGCGGTATGTCTGCGGACTTACAACTCCAGAAACCAGGTTTTGATACTTGTGGTGGGCAGAGCACAGATAGCCCATTGTGTATCTTTGTGCTTAACTTCAAACAAACAAACAATCTTGCATGTTTGTTGAAATATAGTAAAGATTACTTTACTATAAATTTCGTTTTTATTAAATGCTTTAATAGAGATAATTAAATTTATAAAAGTTTCAAAACTATAAAAAAAATCAGTCCTAATTCTGTTGTTGTTTAGCTAAGATCATTAATAATAATGGACACTCCTCAGTAATATTAATAAAAAAAAGCAGCTCTCCGTATGCAAGAACTTGATCTTGACTTCAAATATTGAATGATTTAATGCTGCCACAGTTCATTGAACAAAGAATTACTGATGGTTCCACATGGACTTTGTTGGATTTTCAAACACATTTTTGTAAACTTTTTATGCACAAGAGTACTTGTGGGACAATGACTTTGTTGGCTACAAGATCCCTCATACCATATGAGTGACATGAAAAATTCAAAGAAAAATATTGTTTGTATTGTAATTAACCCCCTCAATTATGCCAGAATTTCCTCTGTATTTTACATAGAAAATTAGTAGTTTCCTGTTTTTTATTAGTTCTTTACAATGAATATTGTGACCGGCAAAATTGTAAAATTACATAATATGATGCAATATTTGAGCCTCATTAGTAATTAATTTTATGTAAATGAATCAGTAATTTGAAGATTAAGACATTCATATCCTTGTAACATAAGTTTGTGGTAATCCAGATGTAGATATATTCTATGCTTGTCTTAAAAGTTTCATCTTGAGAACTTCTCATAATATTAATATCTTGTTGATATGAAAGATTATTACATACTAACAACATACACTCATCATGATGCAAAAGAATGTATTTGCTAATTTCCTACTTTGATTGAGAATTTTTTTTTCTGTTTTCAGGAAGGATTTAAGAAAGCTATGGAACTGACAGGCAATGAGTTTAAGGATAAAGTTTTTTATTACGGGAATGTCTTGTGGCCAGCTAGACTACTAGTTGAAGAAGCCGTTAAGAACAGGAAAAATGTTAGTCTTAGCGTGTTTGTTAATTATTTTAAAGGGAATGTTTTGTGGCCAGCTAGACTACTAGTTGAAGAAGCCATTAAGAACAGGAAAAATGGTAGTCTTAGTGTGTTTGTTAATTATTTTAAAGGGAATGTTTTGTGGCCAGCTAGACTACTAGTTGAAGAAGCCATTAAGAACAGGAAAAATGGTAGTCTTAGTGTGTTTGATAATTATTTTAAAGAGATTTTTTTTAAAGGGAACGTTTTGTGGCCAGCTAGACTACTAGTTGAAGAAGCCATTAAGAACAGGAAAAATGTTAGTCTTAGTGTGTTTGTTAATTATTTTAAAGGGAACGTTTTGTGGCCAGCTAGACTACTAGTTGAAGAAGCCATTAAGAACAGGAAAAATGGTAGTCTTAGTGTGTTTGATAATTATTTTAAAGAGATTTTGTTTCCTTCACATATCTAACCCCAAGTATTAGTGTATTTGTTGTCAAAACTTGTCAAGATCTCATGCAATGAGCTATTTACTCCTGAATAACTATTAGCTTTTAGAATTTCAGATGTGTTTGAATTTTTATAAAAAACACAGTACTTAATAACTGTTATATACGGTTTTGTTATCCATTCAGTCTTACTGGTTATAAAATATTTTCCTATAACATTAGTGTCATCATAACACCTATGTTTCTGTAAGGCATGGTTCCTCAATGTCACTAAAGCAAGAAGTATTGCCAGCATATAATATTTAATTTATTCAGCTGATATTGATATGTGTTAAACATTGTTTTGAAACAACGATGTTGCAATAACTTCATTAGTGTAAGGTAGAATAAATGCAAAAATCACTGTCCCTCTGGATGCAGGATAGAAAGTGTGGGTGGGAAGAGGATGCAAAGATATTTGGCCATTTTCATTCACAAACATGTTAATTACTGATGTGGCTGTATCCAGTCGAGTGCAACACAAGCCTAGTTGGTAGTAAGTAGCTTTCCTTATGTTCAGGTGGTACTTGCCATTCACAATGAGTAAGTCTTGCTGGTGAGTGAAGCTTTATTGTAATAATTGCTTGACACCAGATGTTGTTTGCTTGGAGTTTACTGATCAGAAATATACTTTGGATTTCATAAGTCAGTTTATTTGTAACATCTATTTTTGAACTAGTATTATTTACAGAATTGTATACAAAGTAAAATTTTAAATGAATACATTTCCAATTATGAGACAATTGTACCTATAAAAAGTGATGAATAACAATAAATGTTATTTGCAGTTCACTTCTTACATTGCATGCCAGTTTCATTTTAAAACTAATTATTTGATTTTTCTTTTGCCAAAAAAGACAAAACAAAATGCTAGTTTTGGATGAACCTAAGACATCACAATTTTATATGTTTGCAACATGAAAAAAATAATATTAATGATGTTAGTATTATTTCACTTCTGCATACTTTCTCATGTTAATATTAGTCGTAGAAAGCTGATTTTTTTCATACTCAAATCATGATCTTGAAAGATTTATAAATTTTTGTAAAGTACTAACTAGTTTTGTGGTATTGTCAGTGACAAGCTACAACTGAAAGGTTTTGTGAATTTCAAAATCTTCTTAGTTCTGTTACATTTATAAAGCATATTCTTCAGCAATACTAGATTAAAGTGTCTTAGTTGAGGAAGAAAAACATTACATTTACTGCATACAAAATTTATTATTAGAAGATTTGAAATAGAGATTTTATAAGTGATAGTGAAAAAGTTTGTAAGCTAACATAAACCCTCCTGTTTTAAAACAATTACCTAACTGTTGAACACAAAAGATAGGCATTTAACATTACACTGATATTCCTTTTTTAAAATTTCATCTTTAAAACTGTAGGTCAGTTTCATTTATGTGCTGACTACTGCTTATTTCTTTTGTCCATCTTGTGTATTTATTTTTCACAGTTGTCATTTGTAAACTCAGTTGTATTTTTATGGATGTATGTGTTAGCACAATATGCACATTTCAGTATATGCTAATTTGTTATTTTGTAATTGTCATAAGACATAATTAAGTATATTTTACTAAATAACAAGATTACAGAACTGATTGAAGAAGATACAACTACCAAAATATCATTGGGGAATATCAGTTATGTGGTGATAAGCTGATTTTGGAATAAAACTGTATTACATACAAAGTACATTACTGTTCATAAATTAGAGACCACTCAATTATCATTAGAGCTGGGCAATTAGTTGAATTTGATAATCAATTAATTGTCAGGTTTATTAATCAATTACACTCAACTAACTAATTATTCTCACATGAAACTTTAATTGTTGGAATAATCAAAAACAGTTGTAATTAGAAACACTAATTTTTATTTATTATACATTATGATAATTGATGCTCAAAGTTAACTTATTATATTGAATTAATCTCCCAGCTCTAATCACCACCATGTATTTTAAATTGAAAACATGCTGACTTCCTTTTAGAATGGGTATTTCAGAATTTCATAATGTCTGAAGGCAAGGTAAGTGATGCATATAAAGAAATTTAGAGTATATTTCTTTAATATTTTGTGTTACCAACTTTAAATGAAATCACTGTCTGAAGCTGGTGAACAATGCTTTCTGGAAGTTTTTGAGATAATCAGTGGGAATTGAATTCAAGGCATCTTGAAGTACTGTTTGGAATTTCTTCTTTGGGTTTGGTTGCCTTTGCTGTTTTTTTCTATAAAGATAGTCCCCCTACACACTCAACAGTACTTAGGTCACTGGAAAATGAAATACAATCCACTATGTAAACTTCCAGAAAGAACATCATGGTTAATGAATAGTTGCTGATATCAGGCAGTATCCAGTTCTGGTTAAACAGCCTCATACTTGGATGCTACCTCCACCATGCTTAAGACTACAGACAATTTGCTTTTAATCTTCCATCATGCCTGCAGTGAATGTGCTGGCATTTGTTGGTTCCAAAAATCTCAACCTTTGACTCATCATATTAAAGAACTCTTTTCTACATAAAGGTTGTCCAATTATTTGGATTTTTGCAAACTTAAGTGTATTCTGTTTGTTGCCTTTCTGGGACATAGGTTTTATTGCTGTAATGTACTCTTTCAGCACTTCTTGACACAAGTTGTGTTGCGCTGTGGTAGGGTGAACTTTAACACTAGTGGTTTCTTGAAGTTCTGCAGCAAGACAGCTGCTACATTTATGCCTGTCTTTTAGTGAAGTAAGCATAAGGTACTTCTTACCTGGAAAGCATGAGTGGTTTTTCTGGGCTTGCTCTTGTCTTCAGTGGTACCAGTTTTATTGTCTTCTGATTATTCACTGGATTTTACTTTTTGATGCTTTTGTTTAAGCAGAAATTTTCACTTGACTGTAGCCCTCAATATATAAAGCTTACTTCATCAGTAACTGTTCTTCTTGGACCATAATTTTATATTGAAAGTAAAAGGCATATTAGAGTCACAGGCTAAAGGGAAGTTTATCTTCTTTTTACAAAAACAATTAATAACTCTAATGATCAAAGACAATTTTTTAAAATACTTTTACAATAGAAAATTAATAAGTGTGGAATATCATTTGATGTTGGATATCACTATAGTAGCTACAGCATTACAACATCTAAAAGCATCATGTCTAAGTTTTCAAAAACATAACTGTTGTCAGTTCAGACATACTCACTTCTCGTGTTTATAGAATTCATTTAAACCAAACATGTGATTTAGAAGATACTTAAGCAAATATAGGTTTTAGATTGCCATTATTGCTATATTTAACAGTAGTATTAATAATTCTTACCCTATAGCCAATAACATTTGGTTTTTCATACTTAACCCAGGTGTCTGATATTTATATGGGTAACTATACTAGACAACTTTTGCACAGGAGACTAAATAGCGGTCTCTGATTTCTGCACAGCAGTGCATACGTAAATTATGAAAAAAATCTTAGCTGTATAAAACTGTCTTACCACATTACAATGGATAAAAATATGCATATTTAGTTTGTGCTTTAATAAAAGTTAAGAGAAAAAATCTCCCTGGTTCAGTGTGTAAAAAAACATTTATTATGCTGATTTAGGGATGATGTCCAGCTATGGCTTTTTAGAAAATTGAAGAATGTAAGACGATAGAACTATTAGTGAACAGAGCAGCTCTTTGTTGAATATTTGATCTCTTATTCTCATCATTATTTAAGCATACATATAATACATAAAAACTCCATCACTATATATAAAGTTAAAATGTGTGTTTGTTTGCACCCTAACTCCTCCGAGCCTATTGGCCCAATCTCAACTAAAATGTGTATGTAAACACTGAACTATGGGGAATGTCCTAAGGGGGTCAAAATTGAACTTAACTCTATTTCTATTTTTTAAAGCCTGTCTGTTAATTACTCCCAGTCTATTGAGTCATTCTCAAACAATCGTGGCAGGTTGATGCTTTAGACAGTGTTGAATATTCTAAAGAGATTCAAGGTCAAAGTATGAAAGTTACTGGATTGTTTCTCAAACAACCATGCTTTTCTTATGGTCAGTGAGATGTAGAGGGTTCAAGGGTAGGAAGTTAGTGGTTGACCTCATTGTATGTTATATGAGTCATATGGCCATCTATTTTTTTGATTGTGTTCTTGTCTCCCATCTGTGGGACTATTGTATTATTTTTTTGAAACATTGTTTTGGTTCTAATAAATTAACTAAATTTCAAGTTTTATTAATTACTAAATTTACTTGTTGCTACGCTTGTAATATTGTATTTTTGGAAACTATGCACACAAATGTTGTTTATGAAGAAATTTTGTTTTAATTTTTAAAATTTTGAGATAAGATTTATGTTCAAGATATTACTTTGAAATATATGATTGCTGTTAAACTAGCATTGTTTTAATTAAGTGTAAATATTCCCCGTCGTTCTAAATATAACCATGCACATTTATGCACTTGAAAAAAGAATTAATAA
The DNA here is from genome assembly GCF_000517525.1 of Limulus polyphemus. Lineage (NCBI taxonomy): Eukaryota > Metazoa > Arthropoda > Merostomata > Xiphosura > Limulidae > Limulus > Limulus polyphemus. The sequence goes on along the minus strand of NW_013666076.1, from coordinate 148,481 downwards.
TCTTACCCTCTGAAGTATTATCTGATTTTATTTATACACTACTTTTGTATTAAACATTACTCAATAAGAAATTGCTAATAGAAAGATGGGTTTAATTCTAGTCTCGAGTTGAATGCAAATAAAGTTCAGTGTTTAAATTTTGGATGATATTGGTATCCAGAGCAGTGTGTAAATGCTAGATTCATTTTTGTAATAGTGGAAGGGGTTTTGAGTGGGATTCAAAGGCAATCTGAGAAAAGAATATCTTCACTCAGAGCAAGTAAATCGATTATGAATTACTTCAACCATGAGGAGTAAGAGGTTAGAAACATTTCAAACCTTTGATAAGTTGTTGTATATATTTTTAGAACTGATGACCAAAACAAAATACTATGTATAGGCATTTTATATGAAGAAAATTAATAACATATGCACTGTCAATATTTCCAAAAACTTCCAGGTGGATCCTAGTGGTGAAATTGTGAATCTAAAAGAGGGAGGTTGTCCATGGAAAGATCACCTTTTGTCTATTGAAGAGGAATGTGCCATTGATCCAAAGATTAAGTTTGTGATTTATCGAGACATGAACCAACAGTGGCGAGTCCAGTGTGTTCCTGTGCGACTGGGTTCATTTGAAAATAGGTAAATATATACATATGTCTCTGTTTCAAACCAATTTAATATTTACAACAGATGTTTTTTTGTGAATCATTTATATATATCAGTGAGGGATCATGTGCTAAACTGCTAACATGCAGTGGTGCCAGTATTGATGCAGTCCAAGCGCTGGGCCAGCATGCTTTGCAATTCAACACTTTTTCAGTCAATAAGCCTGTTTGAGCGGTACATGAATTTCACTTGTTTTCCTGATAATTATTTTAT
>NW_013666076.1:145013-147216 GCF_000517525.1 Limulus polyphemus | reverse complement strand
CCACTCAGTTCTTCTCATGAACTGTGGTGTGATTGTCTTGGTTATGACAGACAACAATTCCTTTCCTCGGGTTTCACTGGTCCCGTCTGAAGCCACTTTCTAGACAATTCCAGATTTAAAGGTCACAAATGACAACCTCCCTTAGAACATCCTGGCACACAAGTCGTTTGGAACATTTTTGATATATTATATTTATGAAGCAAATAGAAAGCATGATAATTTGTGAGACAAAGAACATGAAGAATATAGACATCCAAGTATCTGACTATACTGACACTCTCTACTGGTATAATTAGCACAGTCCCTCATTATAGTTCACTTTTTTTTTAATAATTTCACAAAAAATACTTGATTATATTCATGCATTGTATAAAATTATTAATTTCTTTTATTCAGTTTAAAGTCAAATGGACATGGAAAACTTTACATATTATGAAATTTATTATCAAAATTAAAGTATGTATTATTTAGAAAATGTGTTATTTATTAAAATATACCATGTCAGTGGCTTAGAAGGTGTTTTCTGAAAAGTGAATTGACATCATAGTTTGTAGAATGTCATTGTAATTATTTTTAATCTTATATATTATAATTAATGCTACAAGTGTTTAAATAAATTACTTATTAATTACTTTATACTCACCATGTTTTTCTAAATCACTTGAATTTCAATACTTTTTAAATACCTAAGTGCAGTAGTGAAGAGTAACGTGTGACATTTTTTTTCTATCATAAAGTAATTTTAACCTGTTTTTTAAGCAAAACTAACGTTACAATAAATGTAGTCAAAGCTTTTATAACACTCTAGTGCTTTGTGTAGGTTGTCTTTGCCTGAAGAATGGAGAGGACTCCGAAATGAAGAGCTTAGTGAAAAGAGTGGAATTCCAGACTGTGTTTTTGTTCATGCTAGTGGTTTTATTGGTGGAAGTAAGACATATGAAGGAGTGCTGGAGATGGCTCGACAGACACTGAAGTACCATCATATAGAGAAAAATGATTAATTGGAAATTATAATTTTCATTGAAAGTTTCAATAAATTTTTGTTGATAACATTTTAAGTACTCAAGCTTCTTATCTGTTACAATAACCCTTTTATTTTAAAGGAATTTCACTTTATTTTACTGTGAAGATTTCATTAGAGAGAGAAAGTCATCCATCTACAATCAGATACTGTATTGTCCCCTAATTATTCCCCGTTATTTTTATTAAGCTTACCTTCTGTGACAGCACTTTTATTACTGTAATTTTGATTTGAAAGAAATAAGAAGAAAAACAAACACGCAATTATTGGCATTGAAATCAACAAATCACAGGTGAAAAATAGAATCTAGAACTGCACAAATACTATAATTAGTGCCCCTCCCTTTGCAATTTGCAACACCCCCAGAGGCGTTAATTAGGGGCGGTACAGTAGTTCATCTTTACTACCTAAGTACTGAACAAGATATTACTCACACTAGTTGTTGTGATTAAATATATTACTCCTTATTTTGATTAATCACAAACCACTTTTTTGTTTTAGTAAACTTAAGCCCTCCAGTGGCACAGTGGTATGTCTGCGGACTTATACTGCTAGAAACAGGGTTTTGATACCCGTGGTGGGTAAAGCATAGATAGCCCTTTGTGCTTAATAACAAACAAACATAAAGTAAACTTGAAGTTGTTGCAGAAAGAAGACATAACTCAGTTTTTTCCTGCAGAACTTGGAATTAACTTGACTGTAGATTTAAATAACACTTATTTTGTTGCACCAGCAAGATAAAACATTAGTCATGGTAGTGACTTTATATATTTCAATTTTCCAGAGAAATTGGAGAATAAGTATGAAAAACTTGACTAGAAGAAGGGGAGATTCTTTATTCCACATGATGGATTCTCTGAAAGAGTCACATAATTGTCTTAAGTTATTGTATTCAGAGGTTGAATTCTTTGGAAACAAGGAATATTTATTCCAGGACATTAAATGTGTATAGTGAATCTCCTGGAAACAAATAATTGTTGTACCAGGATACTGAATTTAGAAAGTCAAATAATTTGAAACAGAAAAATTGGTAATACAACACTACAAGGTATGGAAAACAAATTTCAAGAGACCATAATGCCAGGATTTTGAGGATGTACAGTTAATTCCTAAGAGAGAGTTGTTCTTCTTGTTTATTTTCTCGTTCTTCTTGTTTCTTTTCTTTTTCCTCTAACAACTGTT
>NW_013666076.1:129819-144098 GCF_000517525.1 Limulus polyphemus | reverse complement strand
TGATAATTCTAGAAACTTTGCGTCACAGTAGTCATGTGACTCGATGACGCAACAATATTTACTTGTACAAGCTCTCAGATAATGAATCAAGTAACTGAATATGCACGATAAGTAACACTGATACAAATACTTTACTAAATGCAGGTACTACCAAATGAAAACAAAACTGTCTGAATGCTTCACTGACTCTCGTACTTATAATCTACTCTCATTTCAATAATCCCCGAACTTACTAAATTCTTGACGTGAAATTTAGAACATTTTTGGTATTCCAGGCCTAGTTTTATAAACTTTTCTATCTTAATGTTGTTCGCTCTGGAGCTAACATCTAAATTAAAGCATTGAAAATATAGTTTACAATCATATTAACTTAAGGTCAGAGCAAACTATGCATTTAGAGCGAAACTAAAAAACAACCTGGTAATCAGTATAGCTAATTAAATATACTTTTCTTAGATCCATAGGTATAAATAATATAATGCATTCTTTTATCAGTTGAGTACCTTCGCTGTTAACGATATTTAGACCTCTGGTCGTTTGTTAATTTTCCGTAGAAATTTTTTCCCAGAAACTTCAGCGATACAAGTCCTTTCTTAAATAAAACTAGTTTATTCTTTTTCAATACAACTTTGCAATGCACTTAATTTCCACAGTCACTTTAACTTAAACACACGCTATAATTTACAACGATTCACGCATTTTACTTACAGTCACTACCGCGCTTTACTCAATTGTTCGTCTCTGTCTGTCTGCGATTATCTATCCCGTCACTTTATTTGCCGTCTTATATACTATAAGAGCGCGTGTCTAGCAAACACTTGAGACTTCAGGAACGTTCGCGATACTCATTACGTGTTACCAAAGTCACGTGACTTCCGCTGTCGTAACAGTAAGCTAACAATGCAAAACAATTTGTATGATAAAATTATAATAACAATAAATAAAAGTAATAAGTATTAACTTTAGATATATTAAACAGTTTAACCAATACTCTTTTCTTAATAAAAGTAACAGTGACTAAATAATATAGTATACCTTACTTAGAATTTTTTAGTACACAAAAACGTTAGCTATTGGCTTGTTGTGTTATCTCTTATTGAGCATACTCATTAATGCATGTAGTTTAATTTTGTTTACAATTAGAAGTTTAAAAAATTACATATTTTAAAATAGTGGATGAACAAAGTTACTAATTTGATAAATGACGAAATATAGAAACAAAATTTTATGTTGCAGATTAATATTACGTTGCTTAGATTATGTTAACAATTCAAAATATTAAAACAAATTTAACAAGTGGAACTTACAAGTGTAGGAAATTTTCAAACAGTTTGATTTAGAATATAACAAACCCATTTTTTTGTATTTTTAATTCAACTTCTGAAATTTTGGATTTAAGACACTGGTGTACAAAAATATTTATGTAATTATATTAAATATTAGGTGTTTGTCTGAAATTATTCTTTTTATCTTTTTGCAAAATGAACATGAAAAAATTAAATTAATTAACACGTTTTGTTAGAGTCTTCTCCCTAAACAAATTGTTAACAAACTAATCTATCAAGCAAAAAATGGAAAATTTATAAAATGGCTAGCCACGAACACTACTATTTTTCATTCTGTAAACCGCCATCTATTGGTTGCGTAATAACGAAATAGGCCTAGCAAGATTACAACAACCTGTTAATATTAGTTATTGTTACTATTGTACGTGTTTACTGAAGATAAAAGTAACGAACTTGCGGTTATACTTTTTTTTTACTAACATTTGAAAATATAGTTACTTACCAACTTAAAAAAGACCTCAATGCTTAGTGCGGGATTACGTATGTTGAACGGGTAAGATATTAAAATCTAGTGTTTTATTTAAAAATAAGAATTTATAATTTATAGAAACATTGGAATTCTGATACACTGCATTCAATACATGTAGTTGTACGTTTTACTTTGAAATTTTGTAGTAATACTAATAAGTAATATGTAACTTGTAAGACTAACGTTACTAACAGTTAGATATCATTTATCATTTCTGATGTTTGAAGTTCAACTAAATTTGTTAAATTTCTGATGTAACTGAAGGTTGACATCAAGTCAAAGATGACGACAATGAAAGAATTCGCCATGTGATAAAAAAGATTTTTAAACTGTTAGTGTAATTTTGTCCCTATAAAGTGATTAGATAATTTAGCGCATAACAATGGAAATACATTAATTTTAACTTGAAGTTCAGTGATCATGGTTTTAACTTTTCTGGTAGGCAGAGGTATGAATAAATGCTATTTACGATCATTAATTAATGATTGAGTAAAGTCTAAAGTAGAAGTTAAAAGCTCACCCAAGCTGCTGACGACTTAATTTAACTGTAGCTCATCATAATTTCTCAATTTGGAAATTCTTGGAACCATATGGTTAGTCTGCACTAATATTATAACTCTACTCCTTTTTTTTTTTAGCCCTGGACCTGGTACAGTGGTAGGCTAGGTTCAAAGTTTATGTACATTTTTGGTTCTTAATCTTATGTCTCTATTAACCAGTTGGATTTTACCAGGTTTGATGTAGCAGTGTTTTTTTGTGAAATACATTTGAATGCTAATTGAGCATGTTAGAACGTAAGACCATTTGTCTGTTTCCATATCAGAATGTTACAAACCAAAATGTCTCATCATACAATCTGGGAAAAATTTTGTAAAGTAAGCTAAACAATCAAATTGACATTTTAAAGATATCTATGTTTGTCACAGTTTTCCCAAATAAATACTAAAATATAAAACTATATAATATATAATAAACACAAAATGGATAACATTAAATTGTGCAATATTTATATGTATATAATCCTCTTATATATTATAGATGCTACCATGGCATTTGGACTAGGTACATTTTGCCTATGATGTTCTAACTGGACATGCATTTGTCCCATTTAAAATGATTAAGTTCACTCTTCTTCCAACCAAAGCATAAGTCCAAAATTATATATTGTACTTCATTAAAAATTATGTTGTTATGACACTTGTTTGAGGGAACTTGAGCTAATAACACATATGCACCATCTCACTTGGCAAACAGTTTCACAAGTTTGTATAACTTAAACCAAAAATTTATCTGAAAACAAATATAAATTAAGGTTTCTAGTGATTAACCTGTTACCTTTAATTTTTAAGTTTGTATTTCGCATTTGTCCACTCAAACAAACCATCCACAGAAAGAGACTAACTGGACACCTGAGAATTTTGAACACCGGCATCATTTCTATTATACCTGATTTGTGCTAAAAAGAAAAAATACTCAAGTCTTTAATCTTATTTTCATAATTAAATTTTTTCAAACCAGGTATCTATGAAGCCTGTGCATAATGTTTTTCAGCATGCTGAAGTATTTTTTTATGTTCAATAAGGATACTAAAATTATACACACATTTAAGTAAGCCTCACTATAGTTTTTTTACTAAGTTATAACACTCTAGTTCAAAATACTTGTAAATGAGTATCAGGACTTGGTTAACTATACTGGTAAAGATGATGAACTTACAAGCTTATTTTATTTTATAACAATACTGATATGTTGCAAAATTAAAGTTATGGTTACAGTAAGCATGTTAGGTTCTCTTAGTATGACAAAGTCCTGCTGAAGAATAAAAATATGTTGTTTTAGGAGGTTGTGTTAACATAACCTATGGACGACAAGGAACCAACTACCCTTCTTGTGCTCTCACCCTTTTAAAAGTAGAAATTTAAACCCACTTTTTATTTTTTATGAAATTATCAATTTCTCTATTTTAAAGTGCTGATCTCCACTATTGCACATAGCAACTCATTCCATAAGTCAATCACACTCCTAGAAAATATAACTTTCTTAAGTTGAACCTTATCTGTCTTTTCTAAATCTTAAACTTGTTCCTTCTGGTCCACAGAATATAGCAAAGAGAAATCAGAAGCCTTTATTGTATTGTTACGTCTCCGTTCATTAGCTAACTTTCCGTAAATTCGTTCCGACGAAACTTTGGCGACACAAATCCTTTCTTAAATAAAACTGGTTTATTCTTTCTGAATGTAACTTTGCGATACACTTAATTTCAACAGTCACGCTATAACAAACGTCTCACGTGCTCGACTTCAACAATACTCTGTTCGATTACACACTCTCTGACTGCAGTTCAATTACTCATTGTCCCTTCACATTGTGACCATCTTATATATACCAGACTATCCCCAATCTAGTAGTCTCCCAATAATTCATGAAGGTTCGAGAAGGACGTGGTGTGATACTAGTCACGTGACCTCGCTGATACAACAGTATCAATCCTCTGATCAACTCTTACCTTTCTTTTCTCAAGATAAAATGAGAGATTGTAAACTAATCATGAAAGATAACCCTTCCATTCCTGAATTCATCCTAGTGGCCTTCCTCTAAACTGTTTATAATAAGTCAATGTCCTTTCATAAACAATAAAACCAAAACTGTACTCAGTATTTCAAATGAGACTTAACTAGTGATTTGTATAGAGAGATAAATATCTCCTTTGACTTGCAATCAATATGCCTGTAAATATATCCTAAAATTATATTAGCTTTACTTCTAGCAAAAGAGCACTGCTTTTATGACTTAGGTAATTTATTTATCGTTATACCAAGATCCTTTTCTTCAGTTTTGGACCCCCAATGGCTCAGCTGTAACTCTGTAGGCTTATAATGCTAAAAACTGGGTTTTGATACCGATGGTAGGCACAGCACAGATAGCTCATTGTGTAGCTTTGCACTTAACAGCAAACAAACAAACAAATTCAGTCATCATGCTATTGAGTGGGTTCCCATCTATATTCATCATGTAATCCAAATTATGATAACCATATGCATTATATTGCACTTTCTATCTATAATAAAAGGTCATTTTCCAACCATTTGTTCAACTTATCAACTGATTCAAGTCATTCTGCAGTATCTAATAATCCTTAACATAGCTAGAAATACCCAAGAATGTAATGTCATCAGCACACTTTACTAATTATGCCCATATCAATATCATTCATGTAAATAAAAGGCAAAGGCCCAAGCATTGACTGCCTGAGGTATTCCACTAGTAACAAAGGGACAGATTGACTGGACTCCATTAATAACCTTTTGCTTTCTTCCATCCAATCACCCTACAGTCAGTTCAATTAACTCTTTCTCCAACATCTTAAGTAATATTTTGCATGGTTGGGTACCTTATGAAAAGCTTTTTGAAAATGTAATGGAAAATCCACACTTCATCCAGATAACAAGTAGCATTCTTAAAAAAAGATAACAGGTTAATAAGGCAAAATTACTTGTAGTGAATCCATTTTGGCTTTTATTTGTGGTATAATATTTTACTAAATGATTTTTGTAAAGATTTTCTTATCAGACTGTGTAGAATTTTTTCCACTATAGAAGCAATATTAAATAGCCTGTAATTTACATAGCAATTCTTATTGCACACTTTAAAAACTGGAATAACATGAGCAACTTTCCAATCCTCATGCACTTACCCACTTTCTACTGATTTACTAAAAAAAGAAAGAGGAGGATTACATATAATTGTATTTGAAAGCTTATGAGAAAAAGTGGGTGATAAAACTGTGAAATATGTTTAGACAGAAGCTCCTAAAAAATATCTGTATTAGCAGTTTGTACAGGCCTTGTAATCATGTCCTTGGCACTGATAGCACATGTACAAGAAAATTAGTTATTGTAGAAGCATTTTTTATTTTTATGAGAACCTTAGTTTAAGGAAAATCAACTTAGTTTATTCATTTTTCTATGAGGTAGAAAAATATTTTTTTAATTTTGGGAAGTTGCTTTTTTGCTCAGCATTTATAGCATCAAAATATTTGAGGGTTTTATTCAAACTTCTTGCATTATAAGCTAAGAGTTGTCTCTAGGTTTCAGAGATGACCTACAGAAACTATATTATATTTAAAAAAGCTACATGAATAATAAAGAAAAATAGTTCTAAAACATACCTGTAAGAGATATCAATAGTAATTTTCTCTTCATTCAAAAAATGTATATTAATCACCACAGTATTCACTATTAATGTTTTAACTTCTCCATAAGATTCCACATACTTTATGCAATACTTTATCAGAGGCTTTCTGATTCTGAAAGCCAAAATATACAAGAATAACAAGGTTTTCATCATCCAAAGATGCTACTAAATGAGAAAAGTAAGAAAACTCTTTCTAAAGTTGTGTTGGCTGTTATTATATAAATGCCAATTTACTGAATGATATTTGATAATGGAAACCAATACCTTGCTTAACAACAGAAGGTAATCTTCTGGAATTTCTGCAGTGTAACTTTTGAAAGATGTAAGATAAGGCCCTATTAAAGCATTATTAGTTTTTAAGATAAATCTCATAAGAACTAAGAGCATTACTTTCCAGTAATGAATATACAATAATGCTTACAAATTATGAATAATTTACTCTCGGAGTACCTAATCTGACTCTGTCAGTGCCAATAATGATTACACCATACTACATAGGATTATAGAATATTTATAACATTATTATTAATTAGGAAATAATTTTAACAAAGAAGAGATAATAGAAGGAAATTCATTACTTTTAGATATTTTCTGATTCTATTGAATGAGATATGAAATACTCTGTACTTCAGAGAGGAAGGTGTCATCTAGGGCTAATTTGAAAATAATCTCCATTTAAAAAAATTCTTGGTTTAAAAAATTATTAAGAACTAATCATGTGTTTATTCTGTAATTGTGCTTTATTGCTGTATTATATATTAACGTGCATGTGTGCAATGAATATACTTATTGATAAGAAATTAAAATTTTTAGTCAAATATGTATTTCTAAACTTAGAAAGAAATAAAAATTTTCAAATTTGTTAGAGAAATTTATTGACTTGTTCATTTCCACAATATTTCAATATTACTCTAAATTTCAACAAAAGAATCACTCACACATTCCTGAGAGGTTAATGACATCCTAGCTAATTATTATAACAAAAGAATGATGGCTTAGAAAAATCAAAGTCAGGATGGAGCTTATGGCAGTGCATGTTTTTTATCACCCTATATTAAAATAATCTAAATTTACACATCTATTCTTTAAATATACAATTCAAAGCATGGCATAGTTTCCAGCAATTATGATTTTATGACAGTTTTGTCATTAATATATGATTCATTGTTCCTCTTCTTATTTCAGAGAAATCCGAATGTCTGGACTGAAGGTATGTTTAAAACAAATTGTAATGTTCAGTGTAAACTTTCTCGATGTACCTATTTAATAAGTATCTGAATGAATTTCAACTAACTGAACACAAACACACACCACATCATCAGATGAACCATTCTAGAAATTGTATAATTCCTATACACAAGTAGTTCTGCCTAGACACAAGTATAGATTTGGACTTTAAAAGCTTATCACCTGTAGTTCTTACACACTTTACTATTTTAGTACTCAAACAGACGCCCATGGAAAGTATTTCATAACATCTAACAATTTTAAACACCCAAATCAAATTGCATCTAATGTTTCCATACTTCAATGAAATCAAACTAAAGTCTAAAACTTGTTTTTAATAATTTACTTTTTTTAAATCAAGTATAATTTAATAGTCTTCTTATTGCCCTTTCTAGCTTGTCAATAACATATCCATGGTAAAGGGATGAAACTGAATACAGTATTCTAAAATAGGCTTGAATAGACTTATACAAAGGAAACAAGAACCTTGTTACTCATAAACTCAAAAATTGTGTAGAAACATCATAACACCTCTTTTTCACATACATGAAAAAGTTAGATATGAAGTTTTTGTTTTCAACGTTAGTGTTTATATCAAACAAGAAACAAATTATTTTCAAATTTCCTAGTGCCAGATGCATCATTTTGAATATCATTTAATGATATAGTGGAAAAACATTTTGCTCAACAAAGTCATTTCAACACTTATGAGTGAAAGTATAGAAAAATATATAACAATATGTAAGAAAAAAAGTTCATAAAAGAATGATTTTGTTTGCTTCTTTATGGTCTACCAAACATTATATGTTTCTTAACAAGCTTTAGTGACACTAACTTGCTAGCATTTACTTTTCACTGGAAACAAATTATATATTTTTTTAGTATTCCAAAAATTCATCATGCTTTTCATCTGGAAGAGGGTGGTGGGTTAGTCCCAAAAGTGCTATTTTGTTCTCCATCATTCATCAGCTATCCATTTCAGACATTATTTTGCTCGCACTTTGACATCCGTATTCTATTGACCATGTGTACACTACTGTACTGTAAAATTTTCTCCTTATCCAGTTCTAAACAATTATCAATATAATGCAACTTGTAATATGTTACTCATTAACAGTGAGTATTGTAAATATTTCCACATGTTGTCTATGCATATTGTTATTCAGTAATTTTCAGCACCTGTAAGATTAGTTCTTTGAACATTTAAGAGCTATCTACTTTTTGATAAGGTAACAGCAATTTCACAATACTTATTAATCATTTGCTTTCAAGTGAAAATATAGATGTCTTTAATTTATAAAATATACAATGACTTCTTTTTATTATTGTAGGTAAGTTAACCCTTTGTAGCCTGGAAATATTGTAAGAGAAAGTTATCTCAAACACAGAGTTCATGATTTTGCAGAGAATCAGTTATATCCTGTGTCTGTGTAATAAGGGAGTTGGAATTGTATGTCTTGAAACCAATTTTATATGCTTTTATAAATTTTAAATCCCCATATATTTATATGCATTTAATGTTACTGTAGTTAAACCTAAATCATTTCTTATTTTTTGATCGATTACATTTGTTATGGAATTTGAAAAATGTTCTTGCCAGTTTAAAATTTCTTCATATTGAATCTGTGCTTGTTAATAGCTTATGTTTTGATGACTTTCAACTTCCTAGGGGAGGGGGGAGGAATTATGTATGTAGAAGCTTCAGCATCATGGAAGAAAATGATACAGGATATATTTAAAAGAGACTTCAACTTTGTATGTTTTTTGTTTGAAGAATTAACAAGCTTATATTTTTGGATTGAACATGGAAACAAAATTTACACTACTCACAAAAAATTAAAGGATAGTAAGATCTTGATATGCTTTTTCAAAAGTTTAAGAAAAAAACACACAGAGACATTCAGTATTGATAAAACTTTTTTTATTACAAATATCAGAGAAAAGAACAACTTAGTAAGATGAACAAACTTAAGAAAATGACTCTTTTAGTAGCTGGTGGATCCTCCTCTATTGTATATGACATCTCTGCACCTGTTCCCCATACTGCTGATTTGCTGGGTCATCACAGTCCACTCCTGGATGAGGGCAGCTCTGAGCTCCTGGAGAGACATAGGAGCAAGTTGTCTGTTTTTTAACTGCTCAACCTAGTAAGTCCCACACATGCTTAAATGGATTTATGTTCAGTGACTTAACAGGCCAGTCAAGTACCTCTATTCCTTCATTCTGAAAAAAACTGCTGCATGATCTTGACAGTGTGAGGACAGGCATTGTCCTGCTGTTATACCAACTCATCTCTGACAGAACCAGCAAAAGGGGGGGGACAATGGATAGAAAGATCTCATCTATGAAACGTTTTGCTGTCAGGTATCCTCCATTTGTATGCCCCCCTCCCCAGACCATGATTGGGCCACCCCTAAAGGCGTCATGGTGGACAGTGTTACAGGCCAAATAATGCTCTCCTTCATGTCTCCAGACAATCACTTGAAGATACATAAAACCTGCTCTCATCTGTGAATGGTACAGGAGTCCATTGCTGAAAGATCTAGGTGACACATTTTTGGGCAAACACCAGCCAGGCTGTTTGGTGCCTTGGATTTAGCACAGGGGCTCTAACTGGTACCCTAGACCAGAGCTCAGCCTCATGGAGTCTGTTATTAATCATTGAGCATGATACATGCACTCTAGTGACTTGTTGAAGCTCGGCCTGTAGCACTGCTAGTGCAGTATCTAAGGGCTAAATTCTGCAGATATTGGTTGTCTACTACACCTGTAGCCCTTCTGTGATCTTGGTATTCTCCTGTGGCCTGATATCTGCACCACAATCTAGTGACCACAGATTGTGTCACCTCATTCTGGAGCAGCCATCCTGTAGCCTTGTGACAGCTCTGCAAACTTCAGTTTCAGTTAGTTGGTTTCTGACAGCTTGCACACTCTTTGCAAGAGTCAATACCAGCAAAAAATCCATAAATCTAGCATTATCTCAACAGTAGACATCTTTCCTGATCAATCAAAACTAGCATTTTGTTTTGTTGAATATGGTTTATTTCTCATAAAGACCTATTTCATAAGGAATCATTGGTATATAACCTTGCAAATCTTAGGCAGAATTAATGTAATCCTCTACAGTAAGCATAATAAATTTGAAAAAACTTGAGAACCTAAAATATGTAAAGTCAGAAAACCTCATTATCTTTTAATTTTTGTGTATAGTGTATTTCATAAAATAATAATATTTTGAAGATCACTACAATAGGTGTGTATGTCATAATCATACAAAAAGAAAAATACCTAATTATATTCGTTTATTTGCATTGGTGTAGACGTTCAATCAGTTCAAGTAAAAGTGTGGAAAAAATACAAATGACCTGCTTTACAAGTAGATAGAGTTCTTTTTGTACTTACAGAACACTTTATTTTTTTTTATTTTATTTTTTTTTGTAAAAGAGATGAAAGTGAAAAAATACAGGAAGACCAAGAAACGGCTAGTGATTAGCTGTGCTTAGCTTTGGATCAATGAAAAATCAACAGTAAACACATTTTAGAAAACAATACTTGTTAAAAACGTAATCAGTTTAGGGTTTGTATATTCAACGTTCAGATAAACTCAAGAATGTGCATTGGTGGAATTGAAGATTAGTTGCATGAAAGGTTTTTTTTGTACTAAAATAAACCTTTGAATTTTTTTTTCTTCGTTCTTCATGCTATATTAAAGTGTGAGACATTGATAGCATATATTGTTCATTTTACAATTCCTTAATGCTTATACCCTCCATTGCAGAAGAAGAAGAAGAAAAAATATTTCGTTGAATAGATGTTAGACGAGCAGGCACGATCATCGTCTCAGCGAAGCCTAGAAGCGCGTGTTTGTCATTGTTGGTTTGATTGAATGGTCTCTTCCTGCAATTTATTAATATAGTTAGCAGCGCGCTGTCCAGCATCAACGTTATAGAGAGCATCCATGTATGAGACTGCACACAAACTGCTTTCTTAAGTTGTCGCCTGTAAGATGTGGAACTGCTATAAATATTCCGAACTGGATCTTTAGGTTCAGTTCAAAATTTTCACTTTACTCGTACTTTTAATGAACTATTTCTACTGAGGAAAAAATAAACTTTTGTATTAGGATAAAGATCTTATATTGACTAGTGACGGTTATTAAAAGATGTAAGTTTATCATTCAAAGAAGCCATGAGTGAAAACATATGAAAATATTATAAAATGTCAAACACACTACATCTGCTATATCCAGGACTGATGAGGATTTTACTAAAACATATGGTATAACATAAAGTCATTCAACTAAAACTTGTGGTATAACAGTCTTTCAACTAAAACTTGTGGTATAACAAAGTCTTTGAACTAAAACTTGTGGTATAACAAAGTCTTTGAACTAAAACTTGTGGTATAACATTGAATGACCAGATGTCTCAGTTTTTAGATGTAGTTCTGGTGCCTTTATATATCGGTTTTGAACGTTTAAATGTCCTGGTTTTTGTCAGTAATCTGTAACTCTTTCATACTTTATTCAGTTATTTGAGTCATAAAAACCGTGAATCATATAGAGAACAAAGTGTTTTTGTTCTAGTATAAATGTATTGGTTGGTGACAGTAATCTGTATTAAACATTTTTAGTTTATTTATTATACTATAAATATTAGATAGGTTGACCAGAAGTACCGGTTTTGCCAAGATACTTTTTGTTTTTTGTTGTTTTTTTTGGAATATTGTCTGGTGCCCCAATAAATCCTTTTGGGACGTCTAAATCTTTCGGTTTTAATTTTTGTCAGCAAAACTATAGCAAATGTGTATTCTACGTATTCAGCACAGAGCTCCTGCGACTCTTTATGTAAGGTACGAAATACTATAACAGGATACAACACTAATGTTGAATAAAAAATATCGTTTGATTACCATATACACGTTAACCAAATAAATGAATCTCTTCGAATTGTTGAGCCAGAAACAAGGTATAGGCATAAAAGTTCCGTATATTATAAGTTTCCTGTTCTTCTATGGCACTAAGAAAAACGTCTTCCGGTAAACATATTCAAACTAGTTCAGTTGTTGCCAATTTAATTTCAAGTAAAATCAACCTGTTATGTTATTTACAAAAAAGAAAGGGCTATTATTTCTTTGTTTTTAGAATGTTTTTCTTAACCTGAAAAATAGGTCGTGGTCAAGCATAAGTGGGCTTCATAAAATTAACTTAATAAATAGTAAATAAATATGTATTTTTTAATCACTATAACTTATTGTATATAAATCAAACTTTAATAAGCTCCCATGCGTCTCTCGGAATATTCAGAATCACGCGTCTAGTTTCATGGGGCTGTTAATGTCGTTTCAGGTTTTCGTGTTGTTCACCCGTAATAGAAGGTGACTGTTCGTAATATTTCAGGCCTTGTCACGTGTCAAAGACTTTTGTGCTCTTTAGGTGCGCTGTCGTGTCTACAAGAACGTCTGCTACAGAAATCCCTCTTCTTTGTCAGGTGGTTGTGCTCGGGCCAATCACGTCGTTCGGCGCAATCGCTAGTGTTCATAATTCGCTGGTTGTGTTGTGCGTGCGTGCATTACATGCGTGTTATGCTCTTCTTACCCATCATCTTCATGGACTACAGCATGACAAAGGTAAGCCAACACTAGAGCATTTCTTTTTGAAAATATTACAATTACATAGGTTTATGTAATTATCCGTTTGGTATTCAGATGTTTAAGAAATATACATGAAACGTGTTGCTTTGTTAGCATGTATATGTACAGTCATTACTCTGTTCCGTCCCGGGACGACGTGCCGGTTTGAGTTCAACTTCAAACCTATTCTGTGTGTGTGTGGTACCAATAAGAAATTTGCTAACATGGCTTTTATGCTGGTAGAAATGTGCTATATAAACATTTGGCTAGTAGTTTACTGTAACCCAGCCTTAACCAGGGGAGTTACTTTTTTCTTTACTGATTCTTGTGCGTTCATACATTATATACTCATTCTCTTTTAACATGAACTTTGAATCATAAACCATCCATTCGTAGAGAAACTGAATATGAACATCGCGTACCTATTGGTTTTGCATGGGTCATGTGTACACCTCCGCAACCATTCATTGTTCCCAGTGGCCATAGCTCAACGTGGTACTGGTTACTGTAACGTGATCGTGTTTCAAGTATTGGTAGTGTTTATGGTATTGAGAATCGCCTTATAATGAAAGTGTATCTGAATCGTAATATTCATTTAAGTGTTCACTAAGAATGGTGATTTAGAACTAGGGTAACTTAAAAGGTTATAATAAGTACGTGTGGATTTAAGTTTACTATTAGGGTCGAATTGGCGTTGAACTGTAGCAAATTGTTAAATCATCTTTTGTTACTATCATGCGTGCATTATTATCAACTAGCAGAAATATCCGCCCTCCGGACAGGTATAACTGCTAGTTCCTGTAGCCTTTTCTGGAATTGTCTGACAATTTACAACAATGTACTCGTACTTTACATTCAATAATGTTTACCATCGATGAGAAAAAAGATTTTATTGAAATTTTAGTTTAAAAATTAGCTATCATCACAGTATTACATCACAGAAGTATTTCTTTGTAGACACAGTTATTAATGAAAGTGCCTTGCTTTTTGTTGCATGAGATTTTCACTAAAGAAAAACACTTTTTTTAGTTTGTTTTTCATTGTTTTATATTTGAGACTTACTCAGTTTTTTAATTTTTATTGGTTAAATCTGAAACATATTTTTGTGGAAATTTCCATTGTTTTATTTATAGCTCAGCTATAAAAATACTGCCTAGTTATAATTGGTGATGATCGGTACGGTAGTTTCCGAGATCCGAGTTTTGGACGTATACATCGCAAGCTCCATTATTATCAATTACAAATAGCGCTAGCTACCTTATTTTTCGTAATATAAGACGCAACCTTATTTTGAAGACAAAGTTTTTGGGGGAAAAAAGCTACAGTCGCATATGAAAGATTTTTTATTGAACAAAAATTCAATTTGATACTTTAAAAAATTGTATATATTGTTCTAAACACAAAAGAGCTCA
>NW_013666076.1:123135-128871 GCF_000517525.1 Limulus polyphemus | reverse complement strand
TTTTTATTATTTAGGGAGCATTATAAAAGTTATGTTTTTAAAAGAAAAAACTACTATTGTTATAATTGAACTAAACTATGCATGCCTATTTAAATATATTTACACATGGCTTGTGTATATCGTATATATACATATATATTATTCATACCTTCGATGTATAGGACGCAAGCAGATTTTGACATCAAATTTTGGGGTAAAAAAGTGCGTCTTATACACCGAAAAATACGGTACTTTACGGCCGTAAATGTCGTTAGCAGCGAGGGTACTTAACTTACGAAACCAGCATTCTAATCTTTATAAGTAGAAACGTGAGAAAAGCATATTTAATTGGCTAAACTAGTAGCCAGGTTTATTTTTAGTTTTGCTGTAAGTACATAGCTTGCTCTGATCGGAAGTTAATATTAAATGAAATTGATTACGTGATGAATTCATTTTATACTTTGATTATAACAACAACCAAAACTAGAAGTATGAAACAAAGAAAATTACATTACTTCTAATTGAAGGACAACAAAGGACTTGTAGGTCCAACTAGAGTCACTAGACCGTTTCATGGACAATACTAATCTTTAGAAATAAAACACTCAAACAATGTTGTAAATGTATTATATTTTGTAACCGTAGATGACTAGACGCAAATAAGTTTACTAGAAGTGAGGCATTTTGTTTTTGCTAAAGATTGTAGTGTGTATCGTGTGAAATGATTGTATTAGGATAAACTCTAGTGGCGGATGGTATTCAAATAATCGGTTCTGAATTTATTGACGTGAATTTCACAGTTATGTCTCTATGTTGATAAAAGAAAAAGACTGTTGAACTTATTAGTAATGTTATCAAACGAATACGATCGTGTTTGAAATAAGTCTTTGATGACGCTATTCGGTCGCGGTTGTTTAAAATTCTAATATTTTAAACTTTTTACAAGTCTCATGGACCTTATTTTCATATTGTTTGTTAAACTTGAATGTTTTATATATTTGTTGGTTAATTCCCATCTTTTTTTAAAGTCTCGGTTATCTCGTTAGAGCAAAATACACTTTTCGTGTCTGTAAAAGTAGCAGCACAGAGCTCAGTGTGAGATGGTGACAGCGTAAACGTATATCGAAACATTGTACTTATCTCTTGATAAAAAGCGTCAAGATGGTCGAGCTTTCAGAAGTGATGCAGCTTGTGATAGGAAAGTGCTTTCAAACATATTTGGAACACGCACAACTATAGATAAGATTAGATAATACCTAATCTAATGTATTAATTCGGTAAGTGCAGACTACAATCGTGTGATAAACACGTGAAGTATTATCTTTTAGCAATGAAAATATATTAATCGTGAAAGATCTCGAGAATTACTGATTTAAGACACCAGTTGGTTCACATGCACAAAATTAGCAAGTTTTACTATTAAGATTGGTCTAATGCATAGCTTTACAGTAAAATGGTTTTAATTGATTTATAAAACATTTCCATTGTGAAGCTGTTTACATTATAAACATCCATTGGAGCCCTCATCTCTTAGTACCCAAGTGTTACAATTAATTTATACTTTTCCAAGCTTGACAGTGAAATGTTAACTTATTTTAACATATAGACTTGTATGTATCATTTTCTAGATTACGCCGCATTTCATTATTTTTCAAAACTCACGATGTGTTTGACAGTTATTTGATCTTGCAAAGATTGACATCGTGCCCAAAATTTACAGCTGCGATACACAACAAAAGTAACAATCATGTAACAAGACTATCCAACTGAAGATGGAGATTCGTACACTGACCATCAGTCAGTTGCGTAAAATTGAAGTATTTTATGTGAACTTATTAACTTTATATTACTAGCGTGGAATATTGTTGTGAACTTTCTTGGGCATCCAGTACAAATAAAGTGATTATCTATGTAAATAATAAAAATTACTATTAAGAAGGCGGTCGTCTGCATAAAGGCACCTGTTTCATGAATTTTATTGATTTTATTTGTTTTGCATACAGATAACACAGGACTGCGAATTTAAACTTCATAAAAGTTGTTTTGGTTTTAATAACGGATTTTCCATAATTCAACCACTCGGATTTCGAAAATAATATTACTTTTTTTTCTGTCACATAAGGATTTTTTACAAATCGGGAAGAAAAAAAAACTCTTACTTAGATCAAATTATTATTTCGTTTACCACAAAGAGCATTTTTGATTATGTTTAACAAAAATACAAACTAAAGAAAAGGGAAGAACACTGACGTCAAACGAATGTGCATCCTCATTCA
This sequence comes from Limulus polyphemus, assembly GCF_000517525.1. NCBI lineage: Eukaryota > Metazoa > Arthropoda > Merostomata > Xiphosura > Limulidae > Limulus > Limulus polyphemus. Next base: position 126,616 of record NW_013666076.1, on the reverse strand, counting down.
TCCTACTTGTTGTAGTATTTCTTTTATGTATTGCGTCATGACGTTTTGTGAAAAAATCTGTACATAATGAAGAAAAATGGATATCATTTTCGGATTCAGCAGCGTATAGGAATTACTGTAGAACATGTAAAAATTTCAAGACCAGCTTATGTAATTAATTAATCCAAAACAGGCAACTTTTTACATTTCTGTGTTTATTCTGTCTTGTACTAAGTCATCGATTAGCGCTGAAAACTTGAACTTAAAAAAGAGGATTTTAAATGTATATATAAACAATGCAATTTTTAAAAATCTAGATTAATTTGTGTCAGGTTCTTCTTTGTTCACTATTGTATATGTTAAAGTGCGGTGGTTCATGTTTCTTTTTTCAAAAGCTTTGAAATTTATAAAAATGCCATCTTCGTAAACCGTCAGGGGAATTGTACATCGGGGCATTGGTCGAACCATAAATCAATGTATTAGAGAAAATTCTGATTTTTTGACAATATTCACTTAGGACTATTATAATGATTTTCTACTTTGTTGAAAATTCAGTTAACAAACCTTTTCTTTCTTTCATTTTTAACACCAGTTTATTTCTTTGTATAGAAGATAATACTTTTTAACCTGTTATCTGGGATATTTGAAGCCTATAGATTTATAAAGTTCAGCGTGATTTGTTGTTTAAGAGTGCCTGACGCTTTAGGGTAAAACAAAAGTTTTATGTAAGTGAAAGACAAAGAAGTATATGAAATGTTACCGTGTTGATATGTATATACATGTGTATATGTGATTTTTAATATCTCGGTGTCTTTTCCTTCCCACCGTCCGCCTGGAGTTATTGTCTATGTCTGTTACTTGTCGGGGCGCGGCCTAGTGGTGGAACTTTATATTTCGGAGCTGGCGAGATGTGTTCGAATCTATTTGATACCACAAAATGTTCTCCGCATGTTGAGCTGTGGGTATGTTATGCAATTGACACTCAATCCCTTAGCGTGGGTGATTGGGTGCTTCTGACTGGCTATCTTTACTGTCGTCAGTAGTTAAAAATTAGGGACGGCGGTAGAGAGTCTTAATAACATTGCTATAAATACAAAATACAAGTTATTACTTAAAGACCTCGTAATTTTCTTTGATATTTTTCCTATTCCACTGATAACTTGTGTTCCCTTTTAATTCGTATCTGTACATTTATTGTTGTCGAGACATACCTTTTCTTGTGGTTGTCTCAGTGTCAGAACCCACAGTCATGTTTCGTTGTATATCTGTTAAAATAAGCGCAAACCCTATATCTTTGTATTTGTTTTCATGTAATTCTTATGATTTTTCAGCTATTATAGGCTTCATTCGCCTAACTGGCCACAATAAATCGAGTTTAATTATTTTGTCTACTAAATTTAATTTGTCTTCCAGTAATATTGTTACTATTGTTAAGGGCATCATTCAAAGATTAGTGCACCATTAGTCCAATATTCTACAAAAAGAAAAAGAAAAAATTCAGAATTTCATTTCTGTGAAAATCTCAGTTTTTGAAATTGTTGTGTGAATTACAACAAATTGTTGATTTAAGCAGCGTTTCTAATATCCTAGTCTTAAAACGTTCGGTCCGAGCGCAGCCTTGTTATTAGCGTTGGTCATGTCACATTGCCGGAAAAACATCGCTCTGCACTTTAGACCCATGGTTGCATTATAAAAGTGACGGTCAATTTCACTATTCGATTAGGGTATCCCAAGAGTTAGCGGTAAGTGTCGTTGACTAACTGCCTTAACTTTAGTTTATCAGTTTGAAATTAGCGACGGTTAGAGCAGATAGCACTTGTGTACATTTGCCCCAGGAAACAATTATCTACCCATTGTTTTTTCCGGGTTTTAATATATTTTTATAGATGGGTGTTAACTTAAGTTCAAGATATGGTTTCTTCCCATGGTAGAAGTGATGTGACAATAACATTTCAGGATGGTACAAGCTGTGGTACTATAGGGGTAATAATGTGTTAATATGGTCCACGAAGCCTAGTTATCATCAATATATGTATATAAAAGTCAAATGTCGGTCCGTCACGCGTGATTTCTCCGAATTTCGTGAGTTACACGAGTCCAATTCCACTTTTTCTCTTATAATACTTCCTCTTTTGATTGCCCGTTCCTATTTTAGTTGAATTCAATCGCTAACATAGGCGTAAATAGCTCCTAAATTTCGGCACTTTTTCTGCTACGTAAAAGCATGTTTTTATACTAAGGATTTATTTCGTACCGAGTGAAATTAATTTGACGTTTGTTATGAAGAGAGGTAAGTATTTGAACGATTACAAGAAATGTGGTTTTAATAGAACTATTGCAATAATGCAAGGATCGATGATGGGAAGAGATACTCTTTAGGTAAAAGAGATATTGCCCATGATAGGATCTGGTTTCCCGAATTTAGAAGGTCCTTTATTTTTCTTATGTCTGTTTACGGGCGGCAAATTTGGAAATGTTTATTGGAGGATTCAAATTTGGTAGGCTTTGGTTCCCGTCATTTTTGACGGACTTTTATACTAGTTTCTTAATATTTGGTGATAAAAATGTTTGAAGAAAAATAAACACGGTGGGGTTGTACAAACAAAAAAAGAGCTGTGTACGCTTGTTTACCCCTTTTAAGTTAATGCAAACACATACAGATAAATAGCTTCAACTGCTAGGAACACAAGAAGGATGTTTGCTGGTTCCTCAGTTCTGAGTGATAGCGAATTTAAATCAAAGTAAAACTAATAATAATAATAAGTGTTTACAATTAAATAAATATTATTGGTGTTATTAATTCTCACCCAAAAAAATCTGATGTGTAAGCGATTTAAATAAACTTGATGATAATTATAATTCACTTACTAATGTAGTTTACACCATAAGGGTCTTATTCATGAAAGTTGATATAAATAGCGCTTACACTACAACTGGCCTGATAAGCCTTAATATTGGATGAAAGGTTTTGTTGATAATGTAGATTTAGTGCAGTTGACATATTCTTCTCTACTTTCACTTCTAAGTTTTTAGAATATTTAATTGAGAACAAAACGTACACGAACAGATTATCGGCGTAATATCTGAGAAGGTGATAATGCATATGAAAATTAGTTGTCTGACATCTTGAAAGATAAATGTTTAGAAGGTTAAAATGATGTACGAGTACACATTATCCACATACTAACGTGGAGAAACACATCAACCTACACACAGGGTTATCGAAAAGCTAGTGCGCTTAATCTCATCAATCTAGATTGCATTTGATTTGCATCATCAAAAGTGGTTGATCGTTTGTCAGTTTGTGTGCCATGCTTATCTAATGTTCACATACAGTCGTTCCATTTATTGGAACAAACGAAAAGTAATTAGCATACTGTTTGAGGTTAACTAACTGTTAAACTACCTTCTGTTTTCGTGGAATATGAAAATTCCTATTGTTACGTCTCCGTTCGTTAGTTAATTTTCCGTAACTTCGTTCCGACGAAACTTTAGCGACACA
>NW_013666076.1:100086-122192 GCF_000517525.1 Limulus polyphemus | reverse complement strand
GGACTACGAAACCTTACTCGTAGGAGGGAACCTACCTTACAAGGAGTACTGTGTGATACGAACCTTACTATAGGAGGAACTACCTTACAAGGAGTACTGTGTGAATGAAACCTTACTGTAGGAGGGAACTACCTTACAAGGAGTACTGTATGGATGAAACCCTACTATAGGAGGGAACTACCTTACAAGGAGTACTGTATGGATGAAACCGTACTATAGGAGAGAACTACCTTACAAGGAGTACTGTGTGAATGAAACCCTACTATAGGAGGGAACTACCTTACAATGAGTACTGTATGGATGAAACCTTACTGTAGGAGGGAACTACCTTACAAGGAGTACTGTATGGATGAAACCCTACTATAGGAGGGAACTACCTTACAAGGAGTACTGTAGGAGGGAACTACCTTACAATGAGTACTGTATGGAGGGAACTACCTTACAAGGAGTACTGTATGGATGAAACCCTACTATAGGAGGGAACTACCTTACAAGGAGTACTGTATGGAGGGAACTACCTTACAAGGCGTACTGTATGGATGAAACTATTATAGGAGGGAACTACCTTACAAGGAGTACTGTATGGAGGGAACTACCTTACACTGAGTACTGTATGGAGGGAACTACCTTACAAGGCGTACTGTATGGATGAAACTCTATTATAGGAGGGAACTACCTATAGTAGGCACATTTTTCAAACCAAAAGGTGTCTGTTTGAATTGTTAAAATCTATTATCAGTTGTAAACGCAGTTTGAAGCCTATCCTCGACCTTTACACTCAATTTTCAATATCTAGCAGATAAATGTAGAGTGATGATGCATGTTGCTCCTGACAAGACGTTCAAAATACTACTTATAAATAAGAAACAATAGGTACCTATCAGTTTTGGAGACAAGGTTCAACTTCCTATAATCTACACATAACCAGAAATCATTGTTTTTTTCTTGAAAATAACTACTGGAGAAGCTCGAGAATAAGTAGAGGGCTTAATCACTGATAATTTATATCTTCCACATGCTCCAAAAAGAACTTTAAGCTTTGTGAGCAAAGAACAATATGGTTTAGGAAAGTTTTGTTGGGTTGAGCAAAACCTAATGTTAGTGTAGTGGTCTGTGGATCCATGTTTCTGTGATTCATGCCCTACTACCATAAACAATTGCCATTCCACATTGTGGGGCCTTGGGTGCATCATAAGAGTGACAATCAAATCCTACTATTCGATTAGAGTATCCCATGAGTTGCTGGTGGGTGATGTTGACTTACTCCCTTCCATTTAGTCTATAAATTCAAAATTAAAGATGGCCGGTGCAGAAAAATGTCCCCCAAGTAGCTTTGTACAAAATTCGGTAAAATAAACAAATATTGGGTTTTCACTAATGATGTTAATGCTGTCATCTGCAACATTTCTAAGTCCAGGCTTATCACTAAACGTAATGACGTATTTCACTTTCACTTCTTTTTAGATGCAAGTACTGCACTTCATTTATAACTGTTTCTTTGGAGTTACATTCTGCGCACAGCACATTTATTTCATTGACATTTGTAAGAAAGTCCATATCAACCAGGTTCTTGCCAGATCTTTTAACAGCAGTTGATTGGTCCATAGTATTATTTGCTACCAATAATTTAACGATAAAACCCCCTAAAGGTTAACAATTAGTAATTCCATTGACAAAACACATTTCTCCTTCAATTGATGTTAGTAAATGAAAGTTTCAGTTCATTTGCTTAATTCTTGTTTTCATCTATAAAAGAATAATCAGGCCCAGTGTCTAGTTGGGCCATTGCTTCTGGTATTCTCAGGGTAAACTGATTTCTGAAAAGAGTATTAGTCAAGTCCACTTTACAATGAGAGGATTGGCAGGATAAATCACTATGTAATACTAAAATTATACAAACTGTCTAAGTATTAGCTAAGAAATAAAAATACTAGACATGTTGCGTGATAAAATAAAAACAATCTGTATTAATTTGAAAAGAAAAATCACAGTATGTTTATTTGTGTTGGACATTGGATAGTCACTTTTCACTGAACTCATGAATTAATCAATTAGCTTTCTTCTCTCGAACTGTTTTCCTTTCAACCAACTCACTTGAGATCCTGTGTAGTACTGTTAAATCTAGCAAAATCTTGTGGTATATGTATATACCATGTATTTCTATCTTCTTGTAATATTATAGAATTTATTCTTCATATGTGCAGGTTTCACAAAACGTTGTAGAGAAAGCCATTAAGTTGATTTTGTTTTAATTACCTTTATTCTTTCGTTATTCTTGAGTTAATGATATCTGCTCTACCTCAGAGGACTATTACTGCAATACTCCACATTGTACAAGGATGTCGACGGCAGTGTCTTTCAGTGGTAATTCGGGTGATATTTAAAGATTATGACCTCACACATGTAATTAGAATTACTAGTCACGTGAATAGCACTAATTTCTCTGGGTAAACGTGGGGTATCTTGTGATCTAAGGAATGTTGAATTTGGATAGTCTGGTACATAGATTCAACTTTAAGAGCTGATTACAGAGGATCCAGTTAAAGTGATTGTTTCATGAAAGTAACAGCAAGTACACACACTGTGTTTCATTATGATAATAATGAATGTTCATTTTGTATTTCACTTTGTTTCCACTTAATATCATGACTCGGCTAGTTAGATATTTAGTATTACTTCATAAGGGGGAGATTGTCCTATCATGGACATTGTATTTTTTGTCGATTTTGTAAAGGTCCATTACTTCTATTTTGCTACAACCCACGGCTCAGGAAGGAGAGTTGTTGATATTTGGCGTACCCATAATGGCTTTGCTCTTTGCCTGAAGATCAACCTCAATGCAAGATAAATAAAAACCACTGAGGATTACCGTGTTGGTGTGGCATCTGATGAGCCTGAGACCATGTGAGATGGTCTGTATAGGACTGTCAAACCTATACCATCCAGGGTAACACAAACCCAGCTTTGGTCAAAGCCATCCAACAACAATGGAGAGAGAGAGACTGGAGATGTTGTTGGTGAACGATTTCCACTAAACACGGCTATCTCACCAGTAGGTGAAATGGTTGGCACAGAATGATAAAGTGAAAATCATGGGCCAGTGGTGAGTTCATTTGAGACAGTCATGATGATGGGATAAAAAATGAGCTACAGTGGATATTGGAGTAATTCAGAACTGAAGCATGAGCTGTCGAGCACACCTCATCATTCTTCCACCCTAGAACAGAGCCTACCATTTGTCAAAGTATTAAGGTCTCTAAGAGCTCTTACCATGCTCTGCTCACAGTGTTGAAAGTATCTAAGTCAAATGATGATCAGGAAAAAGAGCATTTGGTGGTTACAATCATGGTTCTCCATGAACAAGGCAAAACAGACCACTCCACTGACAGTTAAAGGCATAACAAAAGATGATTTGGCATGTTTCAGTAGGTAACTGTCTGGAATAACTGGACAGCCGAACAAGCTGTACTATATCGGGTTCTGAGTTTAAATGGTATAGTATTAGACTCCACTGAACACTTTTACAAGGATCAACTTTGGGACTGTGAAATAGTTATTAATAAGTTGCATTGTAGGTTTGACCCATTAAAAAACAGAACAATCCATTAGGCTCAATTCAGGGATTGGGAGGGTACCATGAAAAGCTTGACTGCTTATGCAGATGATCTGTGTCATTGCATGGAAAGGCTTTCCCCGTGAATAACCTCATCAGATTGTGAGGATATCATCATTGACAAGTTTGTGGAAGGGCTACCCAATAAAATGATGGGGCATCGTTTGGGTGTGAGAGATCTTCTCACACTTATTGAAGCATCTTCTGCCACGATGCAGGTTAAAGCAGTAGCTTGAAGCTGATTGCAAGAGAGAAAAAAGCCTTTAGTGGTAGTTGCAGTGATTTTTATCTTGAACAGACCATCCTACCCAGGTACCTAAATTGTGCCTGTTTCCAACCCAGTCGAGGATCAACTAACCACCTACACATTCCAGTGTTGTTGGAATCATACTGATATTCAGTGAATGGGAAAAGCTATCCCAGTTGTTCCATGATTTATATGTTACAACCTGTTCCACTGATGTCTCTGTCAGGGAAAGATTCTTGAAGGGAGCAGTGAAACATGTATGCATGTGGAGTGTTGAGTAACATTGCAAGGGATACATGACCACTAGTTTCAACCAATGGTCCAACAGCAGGTAGTGAATACTTTTGTTGCAACTCTGGGAAACTAGATGAGCCTAAGTAAGACTTGGCCGAAGGGAAGTAAAGGCTTGCGCTAAAAAATATGGTGGTTGGCTCAGCTTTCTCATAGCTGGGTGGGTCCTGGTATGTGGCTGTTGAAATACAATGAAGTTCCTGGTTGCTACATGAGCAACCACAATACTAGTACATCTCACAGTTTATCAGGTCTCCAAGAAAAATCACTATTTGAGTCAGTAACACAAAGTGTATTCTGAGGAATGGATACATGCTACATGTGAATGAGGATTACATATCACATGGCTAACAACTTACCATTGTTGTAAATAATCATGGGTGAGTTTAAGGTATATAAAATCTGGTGTATGATCATACCATGAGTTTCTACCTTCTTATTTTAATGTAGTTTTAATCTAAGTTAATCACTTATTTCTTAGTATGTGTAGTTTCACATAACAAATGGTTAAAAGGATCGTTAAGTTGATGTTGTTCTAGCTACCTTTGTTCCTTGCCATTCTACTGAGGTTGTACCTGTTATGTTAATAGGAGGAATGGCTGTAATGCAGACAGCAGTGTCTTTCAATGGTATCTCTAGGTTAAGGCCTTCCTTGTGCTTGAATGAGAATGATCAGTTACGTGAGTAACGCTAATCACCGTGAGTAAATCTGATATTACCTATAAAATAAAAAATGTTGGATTCAAACAGTCTTGCAAATTATCTCGGCCTGATCAATTTGAAAGCAAGTTACCTAATGCAGTACAAGCGACCATCCGATGTCTATAAGAGCAAGTAAATACACTGTGTTGCAACAAAGATTGTTCAACTGTGTCCAGTCTCTTTATTTCATTTTAATAAGTCCATTTACCCAGAGATTAAGTTCTAATACACAATAAATATCTCGTTGGACCTTGTTATTACGCAGACCTATCCCATTACTCCAAATCAGTGTTTCCAACCTATAAATAGTGGCGCCCCTTTAACTCAACAAAGTTTACGTTTCGGATGTGATAACAGCAAAATCAACATTTTCTTTACCGGTTTTCATTCATTTAAAAAAATAAAATATGCTTGTAAGGAGTGAGTAAATACAAGAGCAAGAAAAAAGCTTTGAAAGCAAAGTGATAATTTCGTTAGTTTACTGTCGTCGCCAACTCTTCTCTGTCGTGTCGTTGAGCGCAACCTACGGGGATTAGGTTCTATTGAGACCTTTTCTTCCCTCCTTAACTGTTTGGATTTTAACTGTCAAATGATATTGTTACGTCTCTGTTCGTTAGTTAATTTTCCGTAACTTCGTTCTGACGAAACTTTAGCGACATAAGTCCTTTCTTAAATAAAACTGGTTTATTCTTTCTGAATATAACTTTGCGATACACTTAATTTCAACAGTCGCGCTATAACAAACGCTATAACAACGAACGTCTCACGTGCTCAATTCAACAATACTCTCTGACTGCAGTTCAATTACTCATTGCCTCGTCGCTTCGTGGGCGGTTTTATATACAAGACTACACCATATCCAGAAGGATCACGAGATTTCTAGAAAGAGGTGGCGTGATACTATTCACGTGACCTCGCTGACGCAACACTATTAACCTAGTACCAGCCTAATACCTTGAAGGACAAGCACTTGTATAAACTGATTACATACTGATAGTATTCAACGAAGAAATGCATCTTTAGAAAATTTTGGAGATATAGTTTTGGTGGACAAAAATACACAAAATCTCAATTATTACATTCTTACCAAGTGTAAACGATAGTACTCAAATGCCTAGCTATATATTGATAACATAAAAGCTGGCTTTTAGTTTTATTTTAAATTGACATTATATAAATCATGTAATAAAAAATGTGAACTGTTTTTATAGGATGGGGGTTAATTGTGTTTATTTTTATTCATTATATCATATGAAATTTGGGATGTCAATAAACGAGTTTCGGTCAAAAAATGACCATATACATGGACTGGGAATTGCGGTTAGGAAAGCACATGTACACGTGTATTAGTTGAGTAAAATTGATTTTACCATTTCACTAAATTTAGTTTTCGTATTTGTAGTGCTTCTTCCGTTTCCCCCTTTTTTTTCACGTGATAATTAGACTCAGAAACAAATACACAATACAATATTTTAATTTTAAAATATTTTTCAACTTAGAGTCGTTTTCAAACATCCGTATTTCATGATGTCCAAGTTCTTTCACACATATTTTCTGGAGACGTGTGGAACTCGATTTTTCATTGAAACGGATCAAACACATTCATGAACGAATAACGCATTACTGTGGTTATCATATCTGTAGTGCTCAAGCCAGTTACTGTCATTTCATTAAATTTCACTTTGCTGGGAATAGTTGTCGTATAGAGATAAAAAAAGCACATCTAAGGGAATATGTACTGACTTCTGATATAAAAGAAGCCCAAGGGGATATGTACTGACCTCTGATATAAAAGAAGCCCAAGGGGATATGTACTGACCTCTGATATAAAAGAAGCCCAAGGGGATATGTACTGACCTCTGATATAAAAGAAGCCCAAGGGGATATCTACTGACCTGTGATATAAAAGAAGCCCAAGGGGATATGTACTGACCTCTGATACAAAAGAAGCCCAAGGGATATGTACTGACCTCTGATATAAAAGAAGCCCAAGGCGATATGTACTGACTTCTGATACAAAAGAAGCCCAAGGGGATATGTACTGACCTCTGATATAAAAGAAGCCAAAGTTCTGTGCCTTGACCATGTTAATCAAACTTTTTGCACTCGACTAACTTTTCCCGATATCACTACGAAATAGTGACAATACGGAAAAACGGTTTGATTGCGGAAAAAATTAAACGCTTAAAAATAAAGATTATGGATGCTGACGAAATAGAATTGGCTCTCTTGTTGTGTTTTCTTAAACAGCCGTTCAATTTCTTGCTTAGTAGTGAGAACTTCAAACTATCGCTCAACGACGACGATATATGCCACCCGTGATAAAACAGCCAACATGTGCACAACTAAGAGCTCGGAAAACCTGATTTGATGTACATGGCTGTTTGCTACAAGAGCGGTCGTAGAAAATCATACATACATACCTAATTAACCTATATTACAATGTACAGAATTATTTGTGTTACCTGAATGAACAAGGGTCAGTATACATAGCATGCGTGTTCTTACAGGGAAGATGTTGATGTATACATCACGTTTTGACCTATCCACCCAATTTCGATTATTGAACTTGTGTAAGTGTGTAATATTGATTATCACAGTGGTTGACAAACTTTTCTTTTACGGACTACCTAATTTTTTTATATTATTTCTTCGAACCGCAGTGGGATATATACACTATGCTGCCGCTTCCTTTCCATAACTATACAATCTTTCCACGCATCACCAGTGGTCCGCGAACGACAAATTGAGAACCGCAGCACGACCAAATAATTGGTATTTTCAACCCGAACGGTGCCTTATGCGACACGTAGACCCTTAGTTCCAGTATAACCATCCCTAATTTACCAAAGGAGAGACCTGTCTGTAGCACCCGCCGCCTATACAACTGATTTCAACCGAATAGCGAGAATGACTGTCACGGTTGAAATACGGATCTTGTTGAGCGGCATATTACGGTTCGTACCTTGGACCTTTCGATCTGCAATCCTGGGTAGCAGATGTATTCAACATTAAAAATTAGGGATCGATAACTTTATGCCATTTTTCTCTTTAACTACTTAAATGGTTGTGCCTGTATAAATTAAACACACGCATACATAAATGTAGATAATTTCATCAAGACAAACAACACGGTCATGTTAGCACGTGATTTTCTGTTTTAAGTGCACTACTTTTATGCGTTCTTTTTAAAATGTGTAATATATATATTTAATATTCAAATACTTTAAACAATTTGGTTCTGAAAAACTGTGAAATGTATGAAAATTGCTCTTTATATTTATATTAAATTTATCGAAATACATATTGTGCACATCATGAAAGTATTTGGTGGGTCTTACCAGCTGTCATCTTTACTCTCCAATATATTTCATAAATTCGTAGAGCTTCTTGTTGTCATAGCAACTGGCCTCACCACAGGCGTTAATATTTTTCTGTCCCTGTGATGCTTTAATAAATCGTGTGAAGCGGCTGTATTAGAATAATGGAACATAGGGATATTACTTGAAGGTTTTGTTCCTGCAACTTCTGGAAAGGGAAAAAAAACTATGTCAGTATTGCTTTTATATGTATAGTAAACACGCCGATTTTCTAGGCCTTGTTCAAATTATAGTTCTTTTATGTTACGTAGATTGATGATAAATTTTGTTTGAAGAAAGACTACTGTAAACTCCAGTAGATTTGTACACATATCATGACACCCTTTTAAATTGAATCTTCTTTTATTGACATTTGTTCTTGATCATCCCACGTGTCATATCAAGTTAAATTCTCGCGATTTCAAAATAATTATTTGTGATATAACTTTTTTTTTTCTGTTTTTGTATATCTAATTAAAGTGAGATATTTTAGTGTTTGCGTGATTTGTATAGGTCGTGAAAATGTCAGTTTGATTCTTTATTATATGGTAGGAAAGTACAGAGGGTTCGATGATATATTACATAACAATCGGCATATCCGATCACCTTATTCCTGGCCATCCTCGTGGTCTGTGACTACACAGGTTAAAAGCCTTAACCCTCTTGTTGCATTTCAGTTGGAGTGATTTGAAAATGCGGATGGTGCTTAAAGTTACCATTTCTGGGAGGGTTACGTTATACGACTTTCTGATGTGAGTTTCTCGTATTCTGTTATTAGAAAAGCGTGCAGGGCATGACATTTTAGGGTTTCGGGGAAAGGGGTGTCTGTATTGTTGTAGGAAAGGCATGATTTCAACAGTGAAGAAGTAGGCTACTTCAAAGTCCTAACAGTCGAACACTGAGGCTCTTAAGAAAATCAAGTAATTTGTCACCCAAGAACACGACGGCACATTATAGGGAAAATATGAGTCTCCTTTGGAACTGTAAACAAAATAATTCACACAGATTTACTTCAACAAAAGCGTAGCTAGAGCCGTGTCACAAACTTCTCCCAAAGCATGTACAGTGTGATGTATGAGCGATGTATAGCATACGACAAACGGAAGTATGCCCCACATTGGACAAAGCATATACATCTACTTTAGTATCTCCAAGAGAGTCAAGGGGGCTTATTATAATTCTGCTGATGATATGATGTTGCAAGTGTGGCACAGAACATGACACGAAGGTTGTAGGTTACAGCTTTAAGTCGAGAACAACTCTACACACTTTAGGCTAACCTGCTGATACTACTATATTGTGATATCTCCCCCCCCCCAAGATTGAATGACTCATCAAGGCAAAGCATCCAGCAAGATACAGGTACAAACAAAAATCCATCTTATGCTAATCGCAGACAACTGACTTCGAGTTACTGCTTAGAGGCTTACTGCATGGAAAACTACGATCCTGAACAAGAATCCATAACTAGAGCCATCAGTGGAGGAATATGGGGCTGTAATATCTAAACACTCATTCATGAACATCCTTCCTGTAGTCCACTTAACTTGCGCTTTTTTAGTGTGATTCAACTTATGTATCCATACAAATAAAGATGTCTAGTTGAATAGTACACAAAATTATCAAACTAAACAAGAACAGTGTATATGTAATAATGCTTGGAGACGGCTTGAATGGGTAATGAAGAAAAACTTTAATACAAGTTTAACATAACAGCAAATGTACAACGTTTCGACAAGGTTTTGTCATCATCAGGTACCTCCAAGCTCCTTGGCATAGCCAGGTGGTTAGGGCACTCGACTCGCAATCTGTGAGTCGCGAGTTCGAATCCCTGTCCCACCAAACATGATCGCCCTTTCAGCCGTGGGCGCGTTATAACGTGACGGTCAATCCCACTATTCGTTGGTAAAAGCGTAGCCCAAGAGTTGGCGGTGGGTGGTGATGACTAGCTGCCTTCCCTCTAGTCTCGCACTGCAAAATTAGGGACGGCTAGCGGAGATAGCTCTCGTGTAGCTTTGCGCGAAATTCAAAAACAAACAAACTTCCAAGCATTATTAATCTCAAAGTGGGTTCCTCGTCATCGAAAATGTATATGTAAGCAGATTTTATCTTACAAGTACTTGTTCTATATGGTCTTTGTCTTCGGCTTTTGAAGATTGTGAACATAGTCTCATCGCTATTATATACTATACGAACAGTTCTTTTTTTTTAATGAAGTAGAGCAGTATTTTGAAAGACTAGACGGTACACAATGCCCTTGCAAAGCTCCCTCTTCTTTTCTTATAATATGCAGAATAGCCAAGTCTGTCTTTTTGTCAACCTTGCGTCGTGAATACCTAATCGCACCAGTTGCTGAGCGACGTATGTTATTATATGTGACGCTTTCTAATATTTCTGCGTCTTTTGTCGTATAATAAATAGCCCTGTGTTAATTCACGTTGTTTATTTTTGTCTGCGAATTTCTCTCACAGCTTTGGAGCTAACAATATCAAACTTAGCAAGCAGACTCGGGATGGACCCCGGGGTGTCTTTATATGGCATAGCCCCCTTAACAAGGGAGCTAAAACGCTCGCCCTTAGAAGGATACCCATGCATAATGGGGGATCTAGGAGTAGGTTTGTAGGGTCACAGAACTCGAATTTGTCATCACATATTTTCCCCCATATCTCCATCAGGATCCCGGGGCACCATTTTCGAAACTGTTCATCTCCCTATTCACAAGCTAGCTGGGCGAAGCCTGGTATTTACTGAAGGTCTTGCTCTTTGTGTGAACTAGCATCTGTAATTTAACCTTAGGTTTATTGGAATACTTTTACTCTCTGTGGATCTCGTAGATTCCAACCCTGGACTTACTAAAGGATTTGCAGGTTGTATGGATCATAATCTGTAATTGAACCTTAGTTTTACTGGAGGACTCATGCATGTGGATTTCATAGATGTTAACTAGAACCCCGAACTTGTTGAAGGGCTTACAGTTTGTATGGATCATCATCTGTAATTGAACCTTAGTTTTACTGGAGGACTCATGCATGTGGATTTCATAGATGTTAACTACAACCCCGAACTTATTGAAGGGCTTACAGTTTGTATGGATCATCATCTGTAATTGAACCTTAGTTTTACTGGAGGACTCGTGGATGTGAATTTCATAGATGTTAACTACAACCCCGAACTTATTGAAGGGCTTCCAGTTTGTATGGATCATCATCTGTAATTGAATCTTAGTTTTACTGGAGGACTCATGCATGTGGATTTCATAGATGTTAACTACAACCCCGAACTTATTGAAGGGCTTCCAGTTTGTATGGATCATCATCTGTAATTGAACCTTAGTTTTACTGGAGGACTCGTGGATGTGAATTTCATAGATGTTAACTACAACCCCGAACTTATTGAAGGGCTTCCAGTTTGTATGGATCATCATCTGTAATTGAATCTTAGTTTTACTGGAGGACTCATGCATGTGGATTTCATAGATGTTAACTACAACCCTGAACTTGTTGAAGGGCTTCCAGTTTGTATGGATCTAGGTGATTCACAATTTAGTTCACTTTTATACACATTTATGTGTCATGCAGCCTCGAGTTTACTGAAAGAGTTGAAACTCGTATGTGGATCTTGTTGTGTAATCCAACTTCGGATTTACTGGAAGACTTGCGCTTTGTAAGAATCTAGGTGTATGATCCACAAATATGTTTTTCGTTTTGTAGATTTCTATGTGTAATTCAACCTAGTACTTATTGCAGGACGTGGTTTGGTTGTATAATCTCAAGTTCACTATTTATATAGATTTACAAAAGGTTTACCAACGTATGTGGTTATAGGTTTGTTTAATAAACAATCTGAAGTAATGATTGTGACTTTGTATTTATTTAAATCTGATCATGTGTTCGAGTTCGAAACGTTCTGATTTGACGTGAACAGTGCTTACACAACTAGAATGTTTCAGTCTACAATTTTTGAAGTGTGTTAATGATCGTGAATAACTAATATTTGTATAATTAGTACCGTTTCTGACCCTTAGCCAAACGTGACTTTGGTTGTTAAAGTACAAGCCATACGAACGCCAGGGGCTATACTGACAATAAATTATGAACTAGACATTAAGGAAATGTTTTGTGAACAAGAAAATGTCGTTTCGAAAAATAGTGTTCTTGGTTTGGTGTGAAGATACAATGAAGAACGTTTTGTCTGTCAAATCACACTTTAGCACATGGTTAGAAAAGGGGATAACTACTTATATACTTAAGTTGTTACACCTAGTTGAGCTTTAAATAGTTTGAACACTTCACGACACTTACGTTTGTTCTTTCGTCGCGGAAACAAGAACCATCTTTCTGGGATTGGAAAGTTAAATGCTGTACACTGCAAAAATGGTTATAGCTATTTTGGTTTACCCTGGGATTTTCAAATTCTTAAAAAAAATTTTATACTGAAACAAAATCATCGGGAATTCAAAAGTGTTTGTGTAATACGACTGCTTCATTGGTCTCTCATCTCGTATAGATACCCAAACTCTTGTACGTGCTTTTAATATACACGCTATCTTCATCTGCTGTAAACGTCACTTTCTGAAATGTCCACAAAATTGTTTTTATTCTCTTTCTCCTTACTTTTTATTCAACATGCATTTAAAAGTATTTTTATGATCATTCGCTGGTGTTTATAGATTTCACCAAGTAAGCGTGCTTAAAACTTGTAAAATAAATTGTAATTCGAAATGTGTGGGGAAATTTTACAAGTTCTGGTTTACCACAAGTACGAGTGTTTCTTCGAAGTTTTCCCAATCCTTAACAAAAATACAGGATAGTATTTTAATTTCTTGGGTGTTTTTATTTAACGACGTGTTTAAAATGTTCACTTGCGCGTATATTGAATAAAAAATTGTATTATCTGATGTTTTAATACATGTACTGATAAGGCGGAGCTTTTATAACGTGTCCAAAAACTACCCTTTCGTCATCACGTATATCTGCATGTGTTGGACTTTCGTTGTGTTTCTATGGTCACAACAAAAGCAAGCTTTCTCACACACGATTTGCTTGTAAATATTTCCCTGTTATTCATATCACGAATCGGAATTACAAGTAACTAAAAAACGTCTGTGTATGTATTATTTTGAAAATTATGTAAAGCATGAGATTAATTTGATGGTTTTGAATAGGAATGTAAGATGTAAATTTAAATATGTTTTAAAATAAACTACGTGTTTTATTGTTTTTTGTCGTGGTTTCGGACTGTAAAGTTTTGAATGACGAGTGAATGAAAGAATAGAAAAGGTGTGTTATTACCAAAAACTTTCTACAACGCTGTTAAACCTCAAAATTTAACTAGAACTGAATATTTTATTGTCCTTATGAGTATGCTGTACTGTAATGGTATTTTGTGACTGCAAAAAGAGAAATGGGTATGTGCCAAGTACGTGTTGGTGAAATGTACTTATGGTATAAATCATTGAAAATAAGGCTAAACATTTCAAACCAGAATAACAAGATATTGGAAAATGTTATCGGTATGCCACTTGGATGGGACATAATATCTGTTACCGTTAACTGGATCTACAAGCTAAGATAATTAGACTTACATTGTTCTCACAGGCTCATTTTATTGATTTATTGATAGGAATAAGCCTACTGCGTTTCGTGGTTTTGACAGGTCCGGTCCTGTTTTGTCTCAACATTACTTTTTTTTTTCTAACTATAAATGCACATATTGATTCTCAGAGCGTGAACGGGTAGCTTTTTATAAAGTAAAATCAGAAGAAATTAAACGTCATTTTATATTTTTGTAAGGTTGATTTATAAAATGTTAGATGTTATCATAATTCCATACGAATGGAACTACATTACATTTTCTTATTAGAAGGTAGCGCCATCGCTGTTAGGTCTGAACAGCAGTCGTAATTTACTAGTATATGGACATCAAGCAAGAATAAACCATGTGTGTGAAATCACTCACTAACAGATACACAAATGAACATAAGAGAGAGAAATCGCAACATTTATGCCACTTTTGTATGTTGAAGGTATGTCAAGTTTCTTTTATCGTTCAAATAATTCTTTTTATTGATGACACAAATATTTGTGAAAAATGCATTGAATACCGTAACCCTTGAAAATAGGATCTTCAATGTGGAAAAGGCTAATTTGATGAAAAGATAGTGACGTCACTTGCATCAATTTTTATAACCTAAATACTCTCAGCTACTTGTGTCTTCAGTTTTATGCTACGGTAGACAACAAATTGGAGACATCCTGTATGGGTGGTTAGGATTAATCTTTCATGTTGGGCGAACTCAATATGGTAGGTGGTTAGCATTCTGAAAAGATGAGTAGATAAATGATCGTCTACCTATAAGAGAACCATGACCACAGGTAGTACAGTAAGGTTGACAGGTGTTCTGATATCACACTTAGGTAACTATGCATAAGTCAAATGTGTAGAATCAAAACTTTAATTGTTTTTTTAAGTATCCTCTGCGTATTAAGTATTAGCTCTTCTGACTGGTTTTATATTCTATAATTGCTTTCTTCGGGACAACCCACCATCGCCTTCATAAAAATTCAAACATCATCGCTACACTTTGTTAGTGATTGGCAGAAATTATTTTATTCAAAAAAGTCGTCTTCTTTATTTTCGTAATTCTTTAGGCTCGTAATTTCAAAATATATAAAAGTAAACAGCATGGTATTATATATGTGGTATTCTAAAACACGCCATTCAGGAAGTTGCCGCAGATAATAGGAAGGGTAATTCAATGTAAATCTGAATTCTGACCTTGGCTGAGTTTAAACAAGGAGAGAGAACGTCGCGTACAAAATGAAAGCCAAACGTTATTTCTAGAAACACTAACAAAGTTACGGGTGAACTGAAGACAGTACTTTACTGGAGAGCGTGATTTTAAGCCTATCTGTTTCAAACTGAGATAATACCCCTCCTCCCTCTCTCTCTCTCTCAGTGCGCATGTGCTACCCACGTCACTGATGGCCATTTCGACGGAAAAACAAGAGAAGATATAGCCTCACAGTACTACCTAACTCGCTAGTGGAACAGTTAATTGCTCGTCTTCATCGTCTTCACAGTAATCTTTCCCACGAGAGAGAGTGTATGTGAAACTGGGCGGGGGGGGGGGGGAATATTCAGTACAACAGACTAGAAAAAGGCACTTAGCTACATTCTTTGACCAACGTCCTATTGGTAGAACTACACGTATGACTAAAAACGTACATATGTCAAAAACATTTTAAATCAAGGTGAACTTGAAATGTTCATCGTAATAACTAAAGGTATGACATATTAGGTATTCCTGTGGTACCACATTTGTCTGTATGATATAATTATTCTGTATCTGTGTGTTCTTGTTTACTTTACGTTAACGTATACCTTTCGATTTAACAACCTAGTGTCTTCATTACTTCATGTTCTTAGTCGAAAAGTATGTTTAGCAGTTGATTCACAGATGATTGTACTAGCTGTGAAATGATACTAAGTTACTGCCATTCTTATTGAGTGTATTTCGAATTATACAAGTACGGTTTATTATTGTGTTACTTGTCACTTGAGAGTAGAAGTACAACACTGACTGCTAAGATTGTCGTTTACTGCGATAGTAACGATATTTTATTATTAAGATTCTACTGATTCTATTAATTCTGAAATACAATAGAATACGATAAAAAAAAACGAAGCATACGATAATGTATTTTTACAGTAATGCTTTATTAACTTAGAAGTGCCATGGAATACAACAAAGACAAATTATTTGAAAACTATTAAAGTGGAAATCTCGTGGGGCGTGAGATTTCGTTGGGAGCTAAGTTAAATGTGAAATTTTGTGATTATTCAACTGCCAAACTGTTTGCAGTAGATTATCAACCCAAAGGTAAAACCGGGGAAAGTGGTAGTGTAACAAGCACCGTCAACAGTTACACCGGATGAAGTAACGTGACTACTACTGGTTAACAACCTAGTGATTACAGTTAAAAGTAAATATTTAATTATTTATTTTTTTTCGCTTTAATATCAGGAAACTAATGTTAAACAATTGGTTAATAATTACTAAGGTGAGTTAAACCTGGTAACTTTATTTTCCACTAAACTATTTCAAACTAGTTGAGCCGTATTTAAAGGAATGAAAACAGTTTATGTAAAAAAACAAAACAAATGTATACACAGAATAATACTCTGCATTTACTTCGTCAAATATATATGTATATAGAGAGAGTGAGAGTGAAATTTCACTAGCTGTAGGAAAAAAAAATCGTTCAATACTCCAAAACTGGCAACCCTACTGTGAGGTGAACATGATGACGTACACCCAAGGTGTTCTTTGCCCTTCTAAAGAAATTAAAAGACCAACCTTTGTTACAATAATATTTCTTACACCATTAAGCCTTCCTGAGAAGCTCGTATTACCGAAACAAGAGGGAATCTTCAATAGCTGCGGCACTTGAAATTCCTTTAGGCAGATTAGAGAAAATTAATCTATGAGACCTTTATTTTTCTTTTTATTGGCTATATTTATGAGCGCCAGCAATACCAAGCGTGAGGCACGTGTACACGATTCGATTTCAATACTCATCAGATATCTACCAGCCTACCCTCAAATTGAAATTATTTTACGAAGGATTACAGTTAATTAATCTGTGATACTTTGGGCGTAATCAAATACATCAATCGAATGGGTTTGTCCTCTTAGTTCCAAAACTGTAATTAGATCTCAAATCGGTCAAGAGATGACAGAGCTATGAACTAAAAGTTTGTATTTGAAAAAACAACAATAAGAAAAAACTCATCTGTTCCATGAGCCGCTACGCTGCGACTAAAAATACAAGCAGGGTCAGATGTCCCGTGGTTTCTTCTATATTTTTATTCTGTCATCTGTGTGTGTATTGTGTCAAAATGCCCATTTTCAAGAATACTTTACGAAAATCATTCATTATTTTGCAATTCCTAAAACTTCATATCGATAGCAGCATAGATCCATAAGTCTTCGTATGTGCTAAACTGTCAATCTGAAAAAAAAAAAACTTATTAAAAACCAAAATATTTCTTTCTGTGAGGGAATTTCACGAAAAAACAAACAAGTGGGAATTCCTCCGTCGATTGATGAAAAGAAATATTTTGAAGATAGGAACATGAATGGAAAAAACGCATAAAGAAAGGGGCGTGTTTAAGTATATATTTGTTGTTGCTTTGGTTTGTATAATACGTAAATGATTTTATTGTAAAATATCGAGTAAATCGATTTGAATTGGATTGAATATCTCCCTTTCGACATTTACAGAAATGATAACTGTCAAAATACGTTCACTTCGGTGGCGGGTTTTTCTTGCGCTCAGTAAAATGATAAGGAATGGTGGCATCCAACAGAAAAAATTCACGCAGCTACTTGGCGAACCTGAGCGATCTGTTGTGCTGCATTCACCCATTGCATTGAAACCCAAACATTTTTGCCAACAGTGCATTGTAGTCAATCTCCGTTACTTACAAACAAGTACAGTGTAATTTTCTTTATTTAAATAACACATGGAATGACAAAAAGAAATGGTTGTAAATGGCCTACAAGGCAAACATATTGCATACATGCCACGATCCGAGGCATTAAATTGACTGTACATGTTATATTTATTCATCACTATGTTTAGGAAAATTACCATTGCATTTTTTCAACTGGCTAGTCAAACAATAAATGATTAAGTGGAGTTTTATACTAATCATCATTGAAGCCGTGTTTTTCCTATTTCTATTCGGCCTGGCGGTTAGGGCACTTGACTCGCAATCTACGTTTGTTATAATGTGACTGTCAATCTCACTATTCGTTTGGTAAAAGAGTAACCGAAGAGTTGACTGTGGATGGTGTTGACTAGCTGCCTTCCCTCTAGTCAATCACTTGTAAATTAGGGATTGCTAGAGCAGATAGGCCTCGTATAGCTTTGCGTGAAATTAAAAACAAAACAAACTATTTCTATTCGAAATAATCGGTTTTCGGACTGGTTCTCGATTACCATGTGATAGTTTTTGTAATGTCCTAATACGGTTGGAGATAATCAAGTTCTTGCTATATTTGAATAAATCGTTGTGGCGTTGTTGCACTTTAAAACTTTATCCAATCTTTTTTCTTTCTTTCTTTTTTTGCATTCAGCTACTAGGCGTATGCGGGTACGATTATTTTTTTAGTGGAAGACATCTTTTTTTTGTTTGTTTGCTATTGTTGATGTACCCTGAAAACAGATGTCTTACACAACCAATCAAATAAGCTGTCTCTGATAATATTTCTGATAGATAGGTACTTACGATCATGCCATGTTAAAACAGGAAAATCCTTACTATTGCAAATGAACAATGATGTGATTACATCATTGTATTTAAAAGGCTCAAACAATAATATAACCACACCACATAAATTTTATTTTGCCTATGCATATAAGTAGGCGCGTAGCCAGGAGGTTGGGGTCGAATGACCACCCAATTATTCTGAAAAGTGTGAAAGGTCCTTTTTTCTGAATTTTCTTCTTAATAAACGCTTGACTTTCATGTAAATTACTTCTATTCTTTGGGTAGATGACCCCCATCCCATCTCTGTAGTGCTTGCTACGCCCTTGATACACAATATTCTACAAATGTATTTGAATGCACGGGGAGGGGCTAATAAAGTAATCAGACAACACAAAACTTCGTTTCTTTTTTTTACTCTCTCTCTGTTTTGTGTATCTAATATTATGTTGTTTTTTTTTAAACACTGTTGTTTTCCTAACAGAAAAGTTCCTAAATTGTTAACTGTTTTCTAGCACATTTGTTCAGGTACTAATTATTTCTTTTTAAATTGTTTTAGAGATATATTTCAGTAGCTGTCAAGAGTATGTGAGTGACCAAAACTGGATCCTACTAAATGTATAACGTTTAGATAATGTGAACTTGTTTATAGTGAAAGAGTAATGTTTTAGTTGCACGAGTTTGAAATGAAGATATCGTTAACGAGCCTTAGTATGTGTTTGTTTATATATATATATATATATAATAGTGTGTGAGTGAAGAACATTGTTTAATAATGTCAACCACATCCAGAGGAAGAGGCCTTTCACCAATAACGCTTCTCTTCAGACAGGAATACGACAGACGTGGTAGCGGTCTAGGCGTTATTTATATCATTGGTTGTATTGTGTGAACTAGATTAAGAAAGTGAATCGTAATTATTATCAATTCTATTTAAGTCATTTGCATTTCAGACTTACGTTAAGGATTAATAACACAGTAATTATTTATTATTATTTGAAAGAAGAGAAACAAAAGGTAGTTTATTTTGAAAATTAAAAATTGGTTTAAAAGAAAGAGCATACGACACCCGCAAGTGTTTAGTGACATTTTTATATGGCATATGAAAAACATTTCGCCGCATTTACTGTTTATTTACAACCGAACATATTCGACAGTCAGAACTTTCAGCATAATACTCCGGGTTGGGTTGTCATTTGTACATTGCATTTATTTATATTGATGATGAAGAACTAATAATATTGTTCAAATATTAAGTCGCTATCAGTGTAGTCTAGGTAAGTATGGTACTTTAAGAAATTAGTTTTTTTTTCGTTTTTTTTACAGTATTTGTTTTTAATTACGTGGCTACGTTTTAAAGGTTTAATGTTACAAGAGTAAAACTTTTACATTTATTTATGAAAGCTTATCCAACAATGGGTAACAATGAACTTATAAACCTGAATTTGATAGACATAAATAGATAAAATTACCAAGAAAATATTCATAATTGGTGTTTGACCACGAGTAACCTCGTTAGTAAAGAGGTCTAACCATTTGCAGATAAGATATGAGCAAAGTAGTTAGTTACATTAGGAAGAAGTTAGCAATGTTCGTGTAAAATATGTAAAAATAAAGTAGTTGCAAGCATCTTGAATAATGTTAAAACCTTATTACACAAATAAATTAATGATAATTAAGATAAAAAGCAGTGCTCCAAATTAAACTACTTAACAAGGGAACTCCATAAGTCTAAAATGAAAGAAGTAAACAATGAACTGGTATTTTCATTAAATACACAATGAACATGAAGAAGTAAACAATGGACTGGTATTTTCATTAAATATGCCATAAACTTAATTAACTCGTTGATCAATCACTAATTAGACCAAGATTGAGATTAACAATAACTTTTCTTAAAATAAACGTAAGCATCAAACTTAAAACTAACTTTTATGAGCGTTGATGGAGATAATGTTCGACACAGGAAGAATTAATACGATTGGAACTTATGTTCACATCTCTGTTGAAATTAAGTCAGTCGGTGAAGTCTCAATTTCGAAAATTATTATATAAATTTTAATAATAAGAACTGTGTTCCCTTTCAATTCGAGCACTAAATAAAAGTAACCACAAGTGGGAATCTTCATTTTATTTGATTGAACTAACATATAAGTACCCGTAATTAAACTCACGTTAAAAGTGATTATTTGGAATTTCAAAGTTCTATAATAAACGGCATCAGATTGTGTACCTTAATGGTTTAAGTGTGAAATATCACACTATTTATGTCTAACTCTATTTTCAGATATACATGTACTTGATTTCTTCTATGGAAAATTCTCAAAAGTTAATTTTATAGATACGATAATTATTTATCTTAGATGTAAACAAGTATTTAAGATTTTGAATTGTTTGATAAATTTGTTTCATATTTTCATGAAACTCACACACGTGTGTGTGTGTAAAAATATGTGACAATCCTGATTGGAAGTATTGATAACTGTAAATCTGTACTGTGGAAAAATACCTGTTAGCCAATTAGGGGTTGGGTGTTGCCTAGAGGTTAGCTTTTCCATTTGCGGATTGGAAGGTTCAGGGTGCGCGCCGTGATTCTTCAAACGCTTCTTAATTTTAGTTGTAGGTGCGTTATAAAAGTGACATTCAATTTCATTATTGGGTTTTGAGCCGGATGAATCCATTGTGGCAGTGGATGGTACTGACTACTTGTCTTTCACCTGATCAGTTGATCAAAATTACGGATGGCTACACGTGGACCCCATAGATCGCTGACCTAACCGTTTAACCTATGTGTCACATGAGATGCCTTTCAGGTTGAAAGTACCAAGTAGCTCACTATAGACATAATAGCACTTACGATAAATGTGAAAACGACAGTTCTTATGTCACACTATCATCTACAATGTTAAACTTCTAGTAAATTGTACTGATTAGATATTTCTATGTTACCTTTATTCTGAAACTAGCGTATAGCCTGTCAAAAATCACAGGACAATTATTACCACCCCCACCACATATTGTGTCCTAACCTCACAGTTCATAGCCAACTGAAATAAATAAATTTTGCGAAATCAAGCTTGACCAACAAAGAAGCAAAAAAAAAGCAGTCAAGGCAGTCAAACGTCGGTAAATTCATTTGTGAGCCAATCAAAATTAAGATAATTCATGAAATGAATTCGTGACATATCCATAGAATAATTATTGGTAAAAATCAATTAGATTAACAACTTTTAATATATAGAAAAGCCAATGCGTTTTGGTAGCACTACGTTCCAACAATGGCTTTTATCTCATGTTGCTTAGCAACAAAAGTATAATCTCCGACAAACATTCATCAATAATGGATATAGTAATACCACATTCGACAAGACACTTCAACGATACCTGGACAGCCGCCAAAAAAACACCACTACCGACAACTCCACTGAACAACTCAAAGTCTACTATAAAAACCAATTCTCCACTGCATACAAGCCAGACGAACGGATTCTAAAGGATATCGTTTACAAAAATACTGCCCCAAAAAAACACAACACAAAACTGCAACTCAACATCTACTACAAGTCTACCACCACGTCGGTCCTTATCATGAAAAACAGCCCTGCTAAAAGACAACAGA
>NW_013666076.1:90053-99163 GCF_000517525.1 Limulus polyphemus | reverse complement strand
GAAAATATTTGTAACTCTTAATTTTAGTTTTATTGAAACAGAACACTTTCGAGGACCTGCGGAAGTACATCACAACAAAAATACTTCTAAAGTTTAGAAGTCGTTTTGACAGTCTAGCCTGCAGATACCACATGTTAATCAACAAGAAACAAGCTATAAATCTGTTAACACTAATCGAGAATCGACTTTACTAACTGAAAAATTTTAGACTAATTATGCGATAATGTATAATTATGCAAAAATTGCCGCAACCGTGTAATCGCGTTAAAGTGAAAATAGAATTGAAAGACATTTTAATCCAAAGACATTACGTGATGTCAGTAAAGTAGGTCTGTTTATATATAACTAAACTCATAGTCAGTTTCAGTGTTCGCTTGTTATAAGCGGAATTGGGCCTTTTTTAAGTCGCTTTAATTTCTTGAGAGTTATGGGTTACGGTTTTTTTCGGGCTTGTTTTATTCTGATCTCGCTAATTTGGGATTTCCTGTAATATTTGATTTCAACACAGTGTAAAATAGTTGCAGAAGTGTTTTGGTGATTGACTAGGTCAGTGAATAGCCTACACACCATTACAGTTTTAATATCATCCTATTCCCATTCCTGCTCAATTACAAAACACACTCAAAATCGTGAACTTATGCAAATCACGCAAATCGTCCTTTTAAGGCTAAGCCAAACAAGAGCAGTTTTGAAAAGCAGTGCCGCTTGTTTTGGGTTTGTCTTGAACGGCAGTGCCGCTTATTCCTCTCTAGAGACTTGGCAACTCCAATTCCTTTGAATATTCTAACAAACAAACACATATGTTACTATATATATATGCAGGACTTAACATGGTGTATTCGCGGTCTACGAAACCCTCGGTATTTATCTAATTCTCAACCTATGGTAAAATATACTTAAGTGGATGCGCAATGAAATATGTATCAAGTTCAAAATTAAAACGTTAAAATAGAATTAACACTGTTTACCAAAAACATACCATAATAATTGCTCATTTAACTGCTTCAATAGCTTAATTGGGAAGACTTTTCAACCAATCAAATCACCCATCTCTCTGTAATAAAAGGACTTAAGTGGTTACAGTAAATTCCCAACAACTTTTAGTGTATTCTTGTTGTCAAGGCTCATTGTAAGCTTTATTTTATATGATAATGTATTATTATTTTTTAGGGTCGCTCAGCAGTAAACTTGAGGGTTGAAACGCTAAAATTCGAGTTTCGATGGTTACAGCACAAATATCCCACTGTGCTGCCTTGCGCTTAAAAAATACAAAAACTTTTCTCTTTATAATTTTTTTCTGTTTTTACACGAGCAGGGAACTTCTAAGCCGACGAAGTATGATCGTAATGAATTATATATCTCATAAGACATTAGTATTGTATTTTTAACGCTAATTTCTTTACTGGGATTCTTAGGTTTTTCAAGAAGAAGAAAAGTGTAATAATAGTGTTTCAACCACATCGTGTCAGCCAATATCCATTGGCGACGACGCGTTTCGCTCAATACCGAAGCTCATCAAGTCGCCTGGGACACAAGAAACACAGTAGTGATCTGAACACTATTTATATACGTCATTTGTTGCAACAACAGTTGTTATGGTGTGAACACCTCTTCTACGGTGTAATTGAATTACTATTATAAACTCTTCTTAAAAAACACAACAAAAAATCTAAGAGACTGAATAAAGAATGTAATATCAAAAATATAGTAGGTCTAATACTAATGTCTTATGACAAATATTAGTTAGGGAACTTTTACACTACAGATAAAAAGTCTCGTTTAACAGAATCCGAAATGGTATTGTTGGCTCATGTGTTGGCGATGGAAGTGAAACTCAGTATTGTAGATGTTACTTCAAATTGATAGTCCTAACCACAGTTAAAACTGAAGTCATCAAATTGTAAAATGGTCAAAATAGCATTCTATTTTTAACTATATGGCGTTTTCTTAGCCCACGGTGGCTTAGCGGTAAGTCTGTGGGCTTATAATACTAGTAATCGACTTTCTATATCTACGGTGGGAAAAGCATAGACAGCCCATTGTGTAGCTTTGTGCTTAATACCAATAACAAACAAATAACTTTTCTTAAATACATTGACAACTTTCAAGCTGAATAAGGACACGTGAAACCTCTTATTTAATATTCTGAATAATATTATGCAACTTTTAGGTAAATTACTTTGCTATATGTTCGTGATTACAAGTTTTTACATTTACGACGCTGGTATTTTAATATAAATATAAACACATTTACCCAACTAAAGCCATGATAGTTCTGTCGAGACCTTAACGTCTACTTAATATGACGAGTGTGATCTTTCAGTTCCAAGTCACCCAGTACTTACAAATATTATTTTAAAATTTAATATGAAGTTATATATTTCAATATTTAATTTACCGAGCTACAAAGTGAAAAAACACAGATCACAAGACTAAAAAAATAACCTAAAATATTTTGTGGTATAAGGATTGTTATATAAATTTATTTACACCATGAAAAAAAAGGAAGTTCTTTAGTTTTGTTGTTGTTGTTTTCATGGCGACAGGTTCGTCAAACGTTGTACAAATGAGACCTAACAAATGCTACTACGTTCTTTTAATTAATATTATATTTCCAAGATAATAGGTTGGATGAAATTGGAGTAAATACTGTTGATTCCTTTATGTAACTAATAAACATGTCTGTGTTGTGTTTCTGTGGTTACATATTAGTTTTTAGAACACAAGGGCAAACAGTTCAAGGTTTTAATGTTGACATTATATAACTAGAAGTTTATGTGTGTTCTGTTTCCATTGTTACAGGTTTGGTGAAGCTCGGAGTGCACTGTGTGACAGGAAAGAAAGTTGCTGTCAAAATTATTAATCGGGAAAAATTAAGTGAATCTGTTTTGCAAAAAGTAAGCGCATTATTTTAATGTTATTCATAGCTGTATTAAAGTTCTTGTATTTAACATTCAACAATCTACATAGACAAACGTATAAACTGTATTAAAGTTCTTGTATTTAACATTCAACAATCTACATAGACAAACGTATAAACTGTATTAAAGTTCTTGTATTTAACATCTTGTATTTAACATTCAACAATCTCCATAGACAAACATATAAACCGTATTAAAAATCTTGTATTTAACATTCAACAATCTACAGAGACAAACGTATAAACTGTATTAAAGTTCTTGTATTTAACATTCAACAATTTACATAGACAAACGTATAAACCGTATTAAAAATCTTGTATTTAACATTCAACAATCTACATAGACAAACGTATAACTGAATTAAAGATCTTCTTTTTAACATTCAACAATCTACATAGACAAACGTATAAACTGTATTAAAGTTCTTGTATTTAACATTCAACAATCTACATAGACAAACGTATAAACAAATTCGTACATTTGTGTTTTAAGATATTTTTATTTGATAAGCTTAATGGCGGGAAAAGGCGCTACCTAACTCTCTTGAGTACTTATGCGCATGTACAGTATGCTTCTGACAGTCTGGTTAGCGTTCTAGACTATTACGTACAGATCTTGTGAACGAGACTACTATCATTGGGAGAGAAGCACTAAACATAGTCGTTGCGTTTGGATACTCTCGTAATTTTTATGTTCTAGCCTAACGGGAGTGAACTAACACTTATCTGAGCAGTTTGCGCCCTCGTCTTATTCTCGTTTTTGTAGCTATTCTGTTGTAACGCTTGCTAGCATTTTCACTCTATCCTAACTTTTCTCTGTGTATCCTTAAACACTACGACAGAGTAATCGTCGTTATATTGGTGGAAACAGTCGTAAGTATCGTGTGGACAAATCGCATGTAAACCGGAGAAAGAAATAATCGCGTAGAACAACATTACTAATTGGTCATTACTAACCAGATGGTGAGTATATATATATATTGTTTAATATATTTCCATCATTACGCTGAAAAACATTTTTAAAATATAAAATATGCTTTATACAGTGTGACATTTTCTTTGAAATACTCCTGGTCAGGATTTTGTATGGCTGGATGTGACAACAATATAGACAGAAGAACGCGTGGCATACCTGTCTGTCTGTGAAGTTTGTAGTCGTTTTCTTGTCCCACCTTAAAAAAAATAAGGCCACTACAGTCACTGGTTTTGTCTGGAAGACTCGTTTTTTCTATATGGGTTATTGAGATTATTTATTTTGGCATTCATTCTTTGATAACTTAAAGCTGACTGTATACTTAATCATACTAAATATTTGATGACTCAAATATTCAGGTTAAATGTGTGGAATCATCTTGTTTTGTTTTTCAATTTTTTTAGTCACGTTTAAGTATCAACACATGCTTATATTGTGTGCGTCACCTTTTATTAAAGCATTTAACCTTTTTAATTCATAGTATAACGTAATTTGTTTAATAAGAAAGCAAGACGTGCAGTTTGCGAGACTTATTAAGATTAATATGATATTACGTGGAGCGTGTTTAAAATTCATACACTATACATAGAGAAAATAATTCAAACTATTACTAACGTGATTATTTTAAGCAACACCATTGCTGTTTTGAAGATTAGTGGGCCAAATTTGTAGCAGGAAAAGGTAGATTCTATAAATTCTATACAAATTAGCTACTACTGAATAAAGAGTTCAACTTACGACGTACAGTTATACTTGTTTTCGTATCATATGTAATTTGTTAATAATGAAATATCTCACCAATTAATGTTTATAGAAATTTCATTTGTGACGTCATAGCCTCTAGTAGAGGTGTGTACGCGTCCATCTTAAAACATGCTAAACACTAGCGCTTTCAACAGTTGGGTTAGTCTTCATCAGAGGCAACTGATGAAGACAGGCCCACATGTCGAAAAACTTTATATGTTTTTTTATTATTTTGTACGAGCCAATCTTTCTAAGCAAAACTATTCTGTGTATATATATATATATATACACGATTAGGAAAACAAAACAGTGCTGACTTTGTTAAATAGTTAGAATACATTGCCATGCCCTGCATGGTGTTTTTATGTTCCCATATAATGGCATAATGTGATCATTTATATTATAAGTGATTTAAATCCACTGGTTCCTTGATTACAGATTATTCCGCCTTCGCCCCGGTAGTTTTTTACTTGAGCCTAAACATTACAGCCGTGGCTGATATTCATTCGAATCATTGTAACCTTTATTAAAAGTTCCAACAGATCTAGAATATGTTTCTACCTTTAGTAACCTGAACTAATTAATTATATTTATCGTTGTATCTCATTATAAAATACAAAGGCTGTAACAAAAATTGGATTTGACATTTTATCGTGCAGTCACGTTGTGTATTAATAATCGTGGTTAGATTTCATTTATGCGTATATGTGCTGCTACAGAAAAATCAGGAGTTGTTTTTACAACCTGAATATTTAAACTATTTTACTACTAAATATCACTGGATTATGTAATTCTGCAAGAGAAATTGGAGATTTTTTGTAACCGAAACCTTAAATCATTCTTTGTGTGTGTGTGTGTGTGTGTGTGTGTGTGTGTATATATATATATATATATATATATCCTACCTCGTTGCGGTTGTAAGCTACGTGTTTTACACGCTTGCACCCACATGTAAACGCAGACAGACAGGAGCCAGGATGCTATCTTTTCCCGCAAAGCACTTGGGAAGCGCAAGTAAAGAAAATAAATTCATGTAACATGGCAATACACTTCAATTCTATATTTAGATTAGGTCTGATAAATGTTTAAGTCAATAATCCAGCTAAAAAAGAAGTGACACCATAAAACCACAGTTTATTTTTTTTAATTGATAGAATAAGTTTACTGACTAACAACGCCAAAATCAGTGGTTCGATACCCCGCAATGGATAGAGCACAAACAACAATAATTAATAAATAAAATTAGTGTATTAAACAAGACCACATATTTCGTTTAGCATTAAAAATAGCACGATTTTCCTTCTGGAAGCTGCGTAGTAAGGTCTAGTAAATATGCTAGTGTCCCATATGTTTAATTTTATTATAATAATTTCAAACAAAATTTATTTTGTAACTTTAAAAAATTCTACTTGACCCTCCGTCATGTTAGCTGCTGTAGAGCGGCAACTTAACTATGAACATTGTTTATAAACATACTGATTTTCATTAGAACTTGCTATTCTGTGCGGTTAATAGTTAGTGTATGCTATGTTGAATGCTGTTTATTCACATTTTCACTGAGTGGGTGTGGCTATATTTAACCTGTTAATACACTAATCTTACCTTACCGTTTACATACGTGTAGGTTTTCTGCCTTAGAGGAAACAGTATAAACAATATTGTATGCACGTTAAAATATATAATCAAAACTACGAAATCGGTATGACCAACAGTCAAATGTAAATTTAGCACTGAAACCCACAAATTTGCTATATTAACTAGTTTGATTATTGTTGTTGTTGCGTTTATTGCAAGGAACATACACATGGCATTTTGAGAATTATAGTTGATTTCGAGACAGCTTTGACCAGAAAAACCTGCTTAGTAATAAGTACTATCACATGTTGTTCTGGAGATTTCCGGGTTACTTTGACATTTCTTTTGTGGAATATATCCAGGTTTTTTCTAGAGTGCTTCTGCGGTTTCAGTATATAGTAATGAGGTTAGTTAAAGTACTACCTTTATATCCGTAAGTTAACAT
Source organism: Limulus polyphemus (assembly GCF_000517525.1). NCBI lineage: Eukaryota > Metazoa > Arthropoda > Merostomata > Xiphosura > Limulidae > Limulus > Limulus polyphemus. Next base: position 92,506 of record NW_013666076.1, on the reverse strand, counting down.
CTTAAGGCTTTTTTTTAATTATCTATCTGAGAATATTCGCCGTCATTACTACAGTGCGTCATTATTGTGATCAGAACAGGAATGACTTTGTTCAATTATCCAAAGTAAGTTTTTTGTGGTTGAACTGCATTTTGTTAGCGCGGAAGGAAGGAAGAATGGTCACTGTGGAAAGAACACGTGTATGTGCTGTTGCTATAATATCCACGTCGTAGATGCAACATTGCCCCACGTAAAGCCTTTCTAAGTTGTTTAAACAAAGACATTATTTCATCTTCACGTCCTTCAGAAGTAATCACCGTAATAGTGTAAGCTGTAACTCGGCCAGTTGTACTTTCTCAAGCTTGACGTCATCATGGTGATCATTATGTAGCTGTTTACAGATCGTATTCCTGGAAATGGTGACTGGGAGGAAAAATTCTACTTTGAATTCGAAGCAAAAGTTCTTCCAAGAAACTAAGCTAAGCCTAAGTGCGCTTTCTGATATTGTGTACAGATCTTTAGTATGTATTTCACCCTTACATTTGGCTTACCTATATGTTTATGCAGAAGATAGGCGTTGTTATGTATAGTCATGGGTATTTTACATGATTATTCTGAGATATTACTTCCAGTGGGTGTTTGTAATGAGAAATGTTAATCTCTTAAACCAACAGTATGTACATTTATATCTATATATATACACACACACATAATTGTCTGGAGTTTGTATTTTATTTTTGGGGGGGACAGGTATCTTTATAATCTCATGTTTAAAGCAAAAGTATACAAATATATGGGTTCTTTATATTGTACTTATGACAAGTCTTAGAATATTGTGAAAGGAAAGTGTATGCTCAAAATTTTTTAAACATTTGCTCATCTTGTCATGCGAGTCTTTAAGTGTGAGATTGCTAGTAACAATTTAGAATGCCCTTTTTTCAGTTTATAGTCTTAAATATATTCTGCTTGTCTTTCATGATTAATCAGAAGTTGAGTTTCTGTGGTAATCAAAATAGGGTGTCACTTTCTTCTTTTAAAAACAAACAAACTATAATTAGTGTATGTTTTGCATTATTTACTATTGAAAGCTAATATTCCATGCAATAGTATATTCTAGTTTAATTATTTTTCTTTTTTTTTAAGAGGGGTTCTGACGAGCTACTTTCTCAGACAGCTGCAGTTAGTAATGGTGGTATCATGACTCCCAAACCTGGTCATAAAGAGAACAATAATGATGCCAAAAAGGTAAGCAGAATTTCAGTGATTGTACAAAGTTCTTAACACAAACCAGATTGTTACCACTTGCTCATTCAAATCTTGCATGAGTCCTTTTAGTAGTTCGTGGAATACCCTGAAAACGGTGAGCACAATAGTATTTTTAGCTTACAAAATTAAGTTAATATACTGAGGGCCTGGTGATTAGAGTGCTTGACTAGTAGTCTGAGGGTTGCAGGTTTCAAAACCCTCACTGAACTGCTTGACTAGTAGTCTGAGGGTTGTAGGTTTCAAAACCTTCACTGAACTTGCTTGACTAGTAGTCTGAGGGTTGCAGGTTTCAAAACACTCACTGAACTTGCTTGCCTTTTCTGCAGTGGAGGTGTTATAATTTGATGGTCAGTCCCACTTGTTTTGTTGGTAAGAGTATCCCAAGAGTTGATGGTGGGTGGTGTTCACTAGCTGCCTTCCTTCTAGTCTACTACTTCTAAATTATGAATGACTAGTATAGATAGCTTTTGAGTAATCTTGCATAAAATTCTAAAAGCAAACAAATTGAATATACTGATGCAGAACTGTTATATCTGGTAGCATAAAACTGTGTTCTGAGATATCAATGTCATAAAAAAAATATTCTAAATAAATTTTGAGATTCACATGTTATTTCAGGTAAAGCTGGATAGAAACTTGAACAACCCTTCTCGAGTGGTCCATGTACGGAACATTCCAAATGAAGCCATGGAGACTGATATAATCAATCTTGGAATTCCTTTTGGTCGAATCACAAATGTTTTGCTTCTAAAAGGGAAAAACCAGGTGAGTTTATTTCTGTCTAGCCATTAACTCTTTCAGCACTGGCTCAGTCCCTGGGACTGACCTTGTAACCATTTTGTGCTTGTTATAGTTTTAATGCTATTACTTTTAAATTAGTAAGTGTATGTTAACGAAATTAGGCAGATTATCAGTAAACATTACAATGCTTTCATACGCAAAGTATTAAATTTTTTTTATTAAGTCTTAAGGTTTGTAAAGCAATGTGTTTCTCATGGCTTTTTATTCTTTTTGCATGTTGCCTATCCAACATGCAAATTAATTTTCAATTTAAGATTAAAAATACTTTTATGCATCAATAATTTTTCACATGCAAAATCTTTGTAATGTTCAGACAGTTATCTAACGTTTTTTAAGAAAAACTTTATATTTTATCTGTTATTTGCAGTAATTAATTTCTGTACAGGTTCGGTAGATTTGACTGATCT
>NW_013666076.1:83295-90042 GCF_000517525.1 Limulus polyphemus | reverse complement strand
TAACCACCATAAAAAATTAGGAAATAAATATAAATTATGCCTCTTTCATTCATAAATTATGATAACAGATTATAACATGAAAACATAAATGTTTAGGCTAAGTATCTTAAATCTCATAACATTATACAATTATATATATATTTATTATTTTTATTATCTTTACCATTCAGCCGTTGGCTAACAATACAGAAGTTACTATGATGTGGCACATATGTATTCATGTTACCGTATCCAATAATATAAAACTGACCTGTAGTCTTTACAAAGTGACCTTTCTTGGCTATGTTTTAGTAGACTAGTATTTTGTTAAAATAGTCATATTTCAATTATACATGATTTTTGTATATAAATTATTGCTATATAGAAATAAGTTATTAAACTTATTTTTCTTAAAACATAGAACAGTAACTAAAGAAGTAAAGCAAACAATTATCTCTTCTAGTTATGACCTTTGTGCTCAGTTGCTAAGCCTTTTAAAATTTTGCATATGGAGGATATGAAACAAAATATTTTTTTTTAGGTTTTATACATACAGTTGAATAACCAAGATATCATAAATTACTATATCAATACCATAGAATTCCACTATAATTGATCAAGCTTAGTAACTAAGCTGTATTTGGGTCTAAAAAAAATATGAATTTTTGAGCAGACTAAAGACTCAACCTACATCCTTTAAATCTTGTTTCGAAAGAACAAGATGGTATCGTAACACTTGAAAATGGCTGAGAATTCCACTAGGGGTACATTCTAAGCTTTTGATTGGTTATTCACATGTCATATACAGAAGTAAGTGTATATAAAGGAGTGTTTACAAAAATGGAAAGAGGTGGGCAGGGTGCCACTGTGTTTGATTCGGTACATGAAGGATATCTTAGCAAATTGAGAAGATAAAAGGCTCTTATTTTATATTCTAGCTTGTCAATATCAGTAATTGGAGTTTCTAATTCATATGATACTATACACTTAGTATTTTGACTTCACAGACATCTGATTTGAACCAGTTCTGCATTTAACATTCTATGGGACACACAAAAAATCAATGTTTATCTGTGTTTTTTAATATTTGCTTTTAAATTAAGAAATTTAGTAATATATAGTACTAAAATACAGTTTGATACCAAATTTATTAACATAATTTCATGGAATAGTAGTTCAATAAAATTTTGAATGGGAGTTAATAAACGAGATGACATGGCCTTTCACTCATGACCTCTCTCGAAAGGGTTAATTTATTGCCTTTTTCATTATTGCCCTTAAATGATAGACTTTTCAGATTTACCATTGTATGAAAACAACTGTATGGAGTTGCATTTACCAAAGTGGTTAGTCTTTTGTTGTTGTTTCTTATGTGTGAAATGTTACCATTCTGGCCAAAAGTGTCAAGACAGGATAAAACTATAAGAATTTATGAATATGTACTTTGTTATTTCTTGTTCTTTCATGATTTACAAATTATTCCATTTTAAAGTGTGTACAGCTATTTGTTTGCTTATGTACACTATCCTACCAAAAGTCATGAGACATAGGTAGTTAAGAATAAAACGTGACTTTATTCCAAGGAATTAATAGCATGTTGGCCCACCTTTAGCCTTAATGGCTGCTTCAATGCATCGTGGAAAACTGTCTACTAATTTCTGGTAGAAAGTTGGTGGTATTGTGCTCCACTTCTCTCTTAAAGCATTTATAAGCTCCACTACTGAAGGCCATCTTGGCCTTGTCCTAATTCTGCATTCCAGTTCATCCCAAAGATGTTCTATCAGGTTGAGATCAGGGCTCTGTGCTGATCACTGCAATGCTCTGATGTTATTCTCTTCAAACCACGTGTGACCTTGCTTTGTGACATGGAGTGTTATCATGTTAGAAGATATGAGGGCCGGTGCCATAAAACTGCCACAATGTAGGACACACAGAATTGTTCAGAACATCAATGTGTAGGACTCAGTATTCATGGATCCATGCACTGTAACCAGTGGACCTAGTCTATACCACAAGAAGCACCCCCAGAACATGATACTGCCATCTCCAAACTTCACTGTTGACACAACATACTCAAGTAATAAGCGTTCTCCAGGCATCCTCCACACCCAAACATGTCCATCAGGCTAGAAGAGCATGTAGCATGACTTGTCGCTCCACAGAACAGATTTCCATTGATCCACAGTTCAGGTTCAGTGTGTGTTGCCCCACGCCAATCGACAGGTGCATTTGTTTTTGTTATCAACGGCTTGTGGGCTGCAGCTCTTCCATGAAAATTCATGGCATGCAGCCCTCAACGTATCATGGAAACATTTGTAGGATTGCCTGTGGCTGCTTGCATCTCCAAAAACAGATTCTCCAGGTGTGATGGCGAGATGAGGTAACCAGCCTCCTCAAGTGCGTGTCAGCTGCTGTCAGTCAGTATTTTATGCCTACCTGGTTGTTTCTTGGGCTCATTGTCACCTGTGGACTGCCATTTCTTCAGCACATTGCCAATTGTCGATCTGGGAATGTTTAATTGTTGCGCAATAAAATGTACAGACATTTTCCCCAAATGATATCCAACCATCCTTCCCCTCTGAAACTCTGTTAGCTCTTTCCGTGGATTCATTGTTCGGCACACAAGTTTTGTGCACTTGCATGTGTCTTTATCAAGAGAGATAATGTTTTGGTATGTTAAAATAGTTATAAGATGGTTTGTATAATTGTATGTACATTTGTAATAAATAGGACTGATCTTGTACTACTGATACCAAAAGTTGATATAATTTTGCCCAATTTTCCATTGTGTATTACTAAATGTTGTAATGCAGGATTAAAAGAAATCTTACATAGCTAGTTTTGGTTTTGTTTTTATGCTTGGAGTATATTTCAGGTATATAGCATTCAAATGTCTAACAATTTTCCTAATTTTGTAGGTTTTAAGAAATGTACAGACAGTTAACTCATTGAAAACTCAGATTTTATTACTAACTAGCCGTGATACTAATTAGGTAATATATAAAGGTATGATTGCATTACTTTGTGTGCGTGTGTGTGTGTGGCACTCTTTGGACATAGGTTGAAAATTGATTAAGAAATTCAGAAAATTATAATGTAATGAAAGTAATGGGAGCAGTTGTTACTATCTTACATACTAGAGAATAAAGAACTATAGATAAGTATTCATAATTTATGTTAATGATATTTAGGCTTTACAGCTCCTGCTTAAGCCTTTGATAATGATTTATGTGATAGTCCTGCAGTGAACTGTTTATTTTAGGAGATTTTCGTGCAATACATGAATGTTGTTTGTTGTTGTTCTCCTTCTCTTTGCATGATCTTCAAAATCCACCAGTTGTGCACAAACAATGACTTGACTTGCTAAGATTAATTTCTACACAATTGAAAGATTCAAAAGTCCGTAAGAGATGTTTGGAAGTGGTATCTTATGAATTTCTGGTTGTATTTGCATCTTGTGAAAAACTAGCATATTAAAATGGATGTGTGTCTGGATGCAATGTCTTGATGGAATTATATGTTTTAGGAATCCAGTCCATACAAAAAAAATGATATTTTCTTGCAATATAGTGATATCAACATATTAACCTGATAGTAATAGTATGCAGAGATCACTTTAACCTTCTTCTCGATTATGTATGTTTAAGTTACCATTATACCATTCTTATTAAAAAAAAACTTTTGTGACACCTCTATACCATTTTTTGAAATGTTGTATCACTGGCAGAACAACAGTGAATTTCCTGGACTTTTGAAGGCACTTTGACTTGAGAGAAACTTATAAACACAGCTCTTGTGTTAATTTTGTAGGAATAAAATCTGTGTGAATTATATTATTTACAGCTCCAAGGTAGGAATCTATTTTAGCTACAATGGACCACTGTGTTATTTATTTACTTCCTGTTAGAGCTTAGTGACTTAATCAATATGATTGAATATCTCTGGGCAGTGATAACATCGGGTAGTGACTAATCAAAATTAAGATCATATCGGTTGTCACAAAAATAATCAAAACTAGTGTTTCCAATTTTTACTGTTTTTGATTAATCTAACAATCAATTAATGAAATTCTAATTAAATTGATTGATATAAAAATTATCATCTAATCATCTTTAGGGTTTCCAATTATTCCAACTATCCAAGTAATTGAAATATTGTCTCAAAACCTGCTTGTCTTATCTTTTTTATGACAAAGCTAGATATGTTATCTGCCACTGTCACTAATTTTCAACTGTTGACTAGAGGGATGACAACCAGCTGGCAGCACTTATTTTTATGCTAACTTACAGGTACATACCATGGTTTGAAGAACACTGTACTAATCGATTAATGAGGCCATTGATTAATCAGTTAACAACTACTGCTAATTGCCAAGCTTAATATCCGGTTACAAGCTATTTAACTTTCTTCACTATTTTCAGTGTCAAATTAGTAGTCTGTCATGGAATTACCTGTTTTTCCTGTGAGAACACATTCCATTGCTTTATTGATGTGGTTTAACCTTACATATATCTCCTTTCTTTAAAACACTAACATTTATAGTGAGAACACATTCCATTGCTTTATTGATAAGGTTTAATCATACATATATCCCCTTTCTTCAAAACACTAACATTTATAGTCTTGCATTTTTTTATATCCCCTTTCTTTAAAACACCAACATTTATAGTGAGAACACATTCCATTGCTTTATTGATAAGGTTTAATCATACATATATCCCCTTTCTTCAAAACACTAACATTTATAGTCTTGCATTTTTTTATTATTTTGGAATAGAAAAACTTCATGTTTAAAGTCCTTAATGTAACCCTCCTAAAAGGTGTCAGATTTAGGAGCTACCTGCACATGCAAATCACAGTACTTCAACTGAAAAGTAACAAGAGGGTCAGTTGTATGGTCACAGACCATGGGTATGGTGTAGGGACAAGGTGATTGGATATGCAGTTGATATAATAGGTATTGAACAACTCTGTGTAGATAAATGTTTAATAATCTCATTAACATAGTTGTAGAGAGTAATGAATCATATACCAAAGATTATGCACTGAGGATTCCAAAGAAACATGTAAGGTATGAAAAACATTCTGGGGACTACAAGAAAGTTAGGATTATTAAAAGAATGTAATAAAGTTGAAGTTTTTGAAAGGAGTCTATAACTGGTGGCCTTGGTTATGGTTTTTAATGTGTATCTGATTTAAACAAATTTCTTTTTTCTGTAGGCATTTCTGGAGATGGCTGATGAGACAGCTGCCTCAAAAATGGTAAACTACTACAACAATTCAGGAGTTCCAGTTATCCGGGGCCGCACAGTCTATGTCCAGTTTTCTAACCATAAAGAATTGAAAACAGACAGCACACATCCTGGTTCGGTCAGTAGCATGTTAAATTTTGTGAACAAGATTTAGAGGAATAAGTAATCAGAAAACCAATATTTCCCAAGTTATATGACGTGTTTAGAATTAACTATCAATAAAACTTTAATAGTCACAGCAGTTTATATTTTTTTTAATTTTTGGTTAGGTAAGAATAGCCATGTGATAAGTTGTAGGCATAATCTTTAGTTTTAACTGTTACACATCAGATATCAACCCAAGCAGCTTTACAAGCAGCCCAAGCCCTGACTAACAAAATTGAAACTCAGGGAGGACCAAATACAGTACTTAGAGTCATAGTGGACAACCAGGTCTATCCCATCACTCTTGATGTTCTATACCAGGTACAGTTGTAGTTTGTTTTTTTTTAACCTCAGTTTTAACTGATAACTGTAGTTAAAAATAAGCTTTTGTCAGGAATAGAATAAAAATAAAGTTTGCTTAAAATGCTACTTCACTGCTAAACTTGTTTTGACATTTATGTATGTATAGGGTTTGTATCATTAATGTGTGTAGTACAGTGAACATAATAGTATAATATAGTGATTTTTTGATGAGAAATCTAATGTTTGTTTCAACTAAGTTATCTGCATATTTAGAAAATTTCAGTAATCTTCAGTGCATCGTGTCCTTAAATTGGTTAATTTTATCTTCTGTTTTGTTTTAGATATTTTCTAGAGTTGGAAAAGTTTTGAAGATTATAACATTCACTAAAAACAGTAAGTATTTGATGTGAATAAGGAATATTTTATATGCTACAAAGAAACATTGTAATGTTATTTGTATAATGACTGTATTTGTATAGTATTCTCAATTTTTATAGAAATATTTAAAAGCTTTCATCTCAGTAAAATAGATAAATGTTCTTTTATTAACACTGGTGGCAGGCTACTCACACTTAGTTAGAAAGTTGCATTACATCATTCAAAATTTAGTAATATATGTATAAATGTATTTTGGTTACTTTTGAATGGAAAAATTACTTAATCCCTTCTGTGTCAGGCTTTTTTTTTAAATGAACTAAAAAAAGTCAAGTATTTTTTTTGTTTAGCCTACACTTAAACATTAATGAAATAATGATATTTTATGATCTGTTATTATATTTCTGCACAAAATATGCTTGCTTAATAAACATTACATATCCAGATTTATGCATAATATATTTTATTTTAACAAAACCACTAAAGAATAGGAATGCTCTTCTCCAGTGCTTACAATACACAATTTAGAATAAATCTGATATAGATCAGCACAAACAGCATTTTCAATGCCATCTAGCAAGCACTAATTGTAATACATGACAACATGCAAATAAATTTGGACAAGTACCGTATTTTTTGGAATATAAGATGCACTGGTTTATAAGACGCACCCTTATTTTGAAGACAAAGTTTT
>NW_013666076.1:79714-82727 GCF_000517525.1 Limulus polyphemus | reverse complement strand
AAAATACAGTAATTAAAAAATAAGGCAAGAAATAGTTTGCCTAAATTAACTTGGGCAAATATTTTTTGAAACATGGAGGGTGCCTGAGTTATCTTGGCCAAATCAGGGAAGGAGTTAAAATGGATTTAATACATCATATGCTACCTTTTCGGTGTATTTTCTGAATAATTGTGAAACATTTAACATAATTTTTGGTAGTTTGGTGTTTTCTAATAGGAAATATGCATTTCTTTCAAGATCTATCATGTAATTACCATAAAAATATGTAATAATACAAAGCAACTAAAATATAATTTAACTTTATCTCTCTCACAAATCTTTCATAATTATGAATGAAATTTGATGCAAATAGATTTAACACTTGTAAAATATTACTTTATAAGGTGAAGTTTTAACAAACCATCATTCACTATGGTCAGTGAGTTCTCTAAACTAACTCTAATCTGAAATAATGAATAAATAACAAACAATGTTAAAAATAGATAAACAATGAAAAACATTTTTAATTCAGGCCAATCTACTGCTTCTAAAATGTTGGAACTACATGTTTCAACGTTTTCCATCTCATCATTATGAGTAAGCTTGCAAAATATAATAGTGCCATATTTATTTCTTCTTAACTAGGCCATGTGGCCTGTGTGTAGGTTTACTCTTTTTATATAATTCTCACAGGAGGTCCCACCAGATTCTTGCACAGCTATTCAGCACTTTTTTCGCTATTTAATAATTCATCGTCTTTTTTGAAACTTTATTCTTTCTAAAAGATCGTTGATATTATTGGTTCTAATTTGCCATGTAAAGTTCTGTAAAGAGAAGGATACTGCCTAACACTGCCTACATTTTTTTTATGTTTTCTTTTAGACACATTCCAAGCTCTTATTCAATATCCAGATGTCATCACTGCACAAGCTGCAAAATTGGTAAATAGTACTTGGATAATTAAAAGAGGATGAACAACAACAGTGATCAAACTCGGTAGCAGGTAGTATCTCGTTAAAATACATAGAAAATTGGATTTTTTTTTACACTAATTTAGCTTAATGGAGTTAGTATAAACAAAATGGTGGGTGTTTATGTTTAGTCCAGAGATAGTGCTGTTCTGTACAGAAAAAAAAATTTTTTGCATATTCAAGTAAAATGATTACATAAAACCATTTCAACATACTTGATCACTGTTTGTAAGAGATTATAATTCTATTTAATTATTTTGACTTTTTGCGGTGTTATTTCTGAAAAAAAAAAAGGAATCTACTACTGAAAAAAAGTAAGAAAAATGCCAGAATTTCCTTATCATTTGTTATAAGGTCAAAGTTAGTTGTGAATGTTTGAATTAGTTTTTAACAGACATATATGACTTACCAAAATATTGAAGCAATGCAACTTAAGCAGAGGTTGAAATAGAGGAGTCAAAGGTCAAGAAACATAATGAGGCAAAACAATATATAGTCTAGTATGAATAACCATTGAAGTAAGAAAGTTACCTACATTTTTTTATGTATTAGCTCTAGCTCCTCTACCACATGTTAAAAATCGGTACAGACAAATTATTTTTGGAGGGTGGGAGAATATTTGGGTGTACAAGAATCCTTCGACTTGACCTTAATGATTGTAATGGTTATTGACTGAGAAAGTCATGAATAATAGTTTTGTAACAAAAGTTTGAGGATAGTTACAGTTTTTAAAGTGTGAAAGCTGTAGCAAAAGTAATGCACTTTTTACAGAAATAAATAAGTTAATTGACTACTGCATATTGATTTGAATTTTAAGCCATTGGTAGATTTCATCTTAATAACTCAAGAAAATTTTAACCTGTGAAAGTTATTGATTACATAGGAACTAACAGTCTTAAAAATAAATGTCATTCTTGGCATTTGAAAATGCAAATGATTTACTTCATTCAATCTTTGCTGACAAAAATTAAACACCATCCAAACTGCTATGCTGGTCAAATGTAACTGCAAATTTAATACTGATGCCGTGGTTAACTCTTTCAGCGTGGGCTTGCTCCCTGGGACTGACCTTGTAACCATTTTGTGCTTGTTATATTTTCATGCTATAACTTTTAAATTAGTAAGCATATGTTAACGAAAGTTGGCAGATTATCAGTAAATATTACAATGCTTTCATATGCAAAATATCAGTTTTTTTAAAATAAGTCTTAAGGTTTGTTAAGTAATGTTTTTCTCATGCATTTTTTTCTATTTGCATGTTACCTATCCAACATGCAAAGTAATTTTCATTTTAAGATTAAAATTACTTTTATGCATCAGAAACTTTTCAAAGTTCACATTGAAATCTTTATTATGTTCAGACAGTTTTCAAACGTTTCTTAAGAAAAAAATTATATTTTGTGTTATTTTCACCCATTTTCTGTATGGGTTTGGTCAATTTCACCGATCTCGTAACCACCATAAAAAATTAGGAAATACATATAAATTATGCCTTTTTTTGTTCTAGAATGAATACATATTATAACACAAAAACATAAATGTTTAGACTAAATAGTTTAAATCTCATAACATTATACATTTATATATATTATTTTTATTATATTGACCTTTCAGCCATGCCTGGCTAACAATACAGAAGTTACAATGATGTGACACACGTACACTCATGTTATCGTATCCAATAATATAAATCTGACCTTTAGTCTTTACAAAGTGACCTGTCTTGGCTGTATTTTAGAAGACTAGTATTTTGTAAAATACAGTTACATTTCAATTATTATACATTATATATGTATATAGATTTTTTCTATTTAGAAATAAATTCTTAAACTTATTTTTCTTTAAACATAGAACACTAAATATAGAAGTAAAGCACACAATAATCTTATTTAGTTATGACCTTTGTACTTGGTTGCTGCTTGACATAAGGTAATAACACTTTTAAAAGTTTGCACATGGAGAATTTGAAATGAAATAATTGTTTTTAGGTTTTATATGTACAGTTGAATAACCAAAAAAATCATAAATTACTATATCAATACCATAGAATTCCACTATAAGTT
>NW_013666076.1:74217-79342 GCF_000517525.1 Limulus polyphemus | reverse complement strand
AAATGGAAAGAGTTGAGCGGGGTGCCACTGTGTTTGATTCAGTACATGAGGGATATCTCAGCAAATAGAAAAGATAGGAGGTTCTTATTTTATATTCTAGCTTGTCAGTCTCGGTAATTTGAGTTCTTAATTCGTACAAAACTATAGACTTTGTATTTTGACATCACAAGTATCTAATTTGAACCAGTGCTGCATTCAACATACCATGTGACACACAAAAATCGATATTTAAGTGTTTTTTAATGTTTACTTTTTAATTAAAAAATTAAATACTAAAATTTCAATTATAATCTACAGATCCTGATTTCTGCCTTATTCTGAAATTGCATAGTTATATTTTATCACTGATAAATGGTAAATATATTATCTCTTATTAGAGCGATGCGATAATTAGTTGTCTCATTCAAAAACATAGGTAATTCTGATTCCAAAAACATAACTTTCTGTTACATGACTAGTACTTACTGACCTGTGGTCTGTAAAAGTCAAGGGATTTTGTACATCCCAAATAGTTGACTACCCATAAAACCTCTTTTTCATTGATCCAATTTTGTCTAATCTTTAGTATGTTGTTAAACATCTTCAACTTATAAACTAAAATATAGAAAAACAATCTTAAGCCTTTAATTGCTGGATTATATTGGTAAAAACAAAACTTTAATGACAGTGCATCATTGAATTATTGAAATATATCAGTCAGAATATCATTCTTGTTGATTTTTGCCATGTGACCAATGCACATTGATCTATGATCCATATAATTCCCAAAGTCAACTTGGAGTACAACATATTTTTAGTATGTTGTACAGAACGTATCCTGATAACACTGTAGTGGAGTTATTTCTCTTGCCATTATTTCTTACTCAAACCCTCTTTATATTAGACTAGTAATTCTGTATCCCCAGATGAAGTGAAGTGAAAGCATTATAGAACTTGTAACAATAATAAAACAAATTATTATACATGCAAAAACTTAAATGTCAGAACTCCCCTCTTACAACAGTACAAAATATTCACAGTATTCGATTATTTGTCTCATTGTGCTCATATAGGTTTCTTGACCTTGAAACCTCTTATTTAAATCCCATTTTAACTTGGATTGCTTAGATATTTTGATATGTCATGAAGTACTGTGTGAAGATGTTTTTCTGTTAAAAACTAGCTTGAACACTCAAAACTATGGATTTGAGTTTATGGTAAATGGTCCAATTTTTTTAATTTTTTTTTATATTAGACCATCCATTTTTTGCCAGACATAAATTTGATAAAAAAGTCAAAATATACAAATAGAATAATAATTTACATAAAATTCTCTTATAGTCAAAGTGGTCAAACAAACCAGCATACACACAATAGCACTCTTTGGACAGAATCTAAATGTTGGCCATCTTGTTTCTGTTGACCCCATTGACATGAAATGGATGTAAAAAAATTCCATTTTTCTATGTATTTCAAGTAAATACTACTTGAAAACCAAATCTTACTGACTTTTAGTCACTAATTTTGCCAGTTATTCTTTAAGAATATTGAGTATACATACTTCAGTATTTCATGAAATGTAGATCCAGGATAAATTGTGCAAGTGTGAAATAATGAGAAATTTCTAACTTAGGTCTTAAAATCACAACTTCTTTTTTGAATAATTTGAATCAGATTCTTTGAATTTTAAATGATGGCACTAGTTATACATATGAGGTCCTCAAGATAGAGATAAAAAATAGGTGTGCTCTGTATTTCATTGAGTCAATTTCAAGTAGTGAAACATGTCAGTTATCATAGTTTTCTATTTAAAAGTAAATTAAAGTGCATTTAGCAAAAAATGTTTACAATTAAATTTAATACATTTCTGTATCCTACAGTCGTTGGATGGGCAGAACATCTACAATTCTTGTTGCACGTTAAGAATAGATTATTCCAAGTTGACAAATTTGAATGTGAAATACAACAATGACAAGAGCAGAGATTTTACCAATCCTACTTTACCCACAGGAGATCAGGGATTAGACAGTCTTGGGATTGGAGGTGAGAATGAGTTACATATGTGTTTGTGATGAAAAACAAATATTGATCTTCTAAAACAATGATCATTTTTCTTTCTTTGTTTTTGTGAAAAAATTGGGTCATCTTGTGTGAACATAGTACACCTATATAGTAAATTGCATGTTACTGCCATGAAGTTGACTTATTGATTGTTTCATTAGTGAGTAAATGCTTTGTAATTACATTGCCTGTTTAAACTCTAAATGGTTTTGTCACTTTCTGTTTCTAGCTGCAGATAAAAATTGGAGTTAAAAAAATGAGTGAATTAGTATGGTGCTATTGATATGATAAGATCCTTTTAGGTGTTTGTTGATTAGTTTTTCCATTCCAGTATGTGATTTTCAGTTGTGTAACTTTTTTTTGTGACTAATTTTGTTTTTGTTAATAAATTCATTATGTGTATGAACCTCTTGTGTTGTAACTTCCCCCTAAAGTTAACAGTGTAGTCCATTGTGTAGATTTGCACTTAAGACAAACACAAAATTCTATTTTTCTTATAGTTTTAAATAGTTGGTTTTATTTTACCAGTAGAATTTTTTTTTCTGTTCCTGTCATTTACCCAGCAATGAAAAGTCTTTATTTTTCATAAAATATTATAATTAAAATACAAGGTTTTTTTGCATGAAATAGTTTATAGGTTTTATTCAACAACTGAAAACAACAAAAAGATTTAGTTGCATCTTGCTTATATATGAATGTACGGTTTGTTATCCTGAACAAGGTGCTATGGGCATGATGGGATCCCCTTTCACAGGTCTGCCCAGCCTTGGATCGCCACTAACAGCTGCCTATAGTGCTGCTGGAGGTATGCTGTTTGCCATTTTTGTTTTCCATAACTGTCTGCTTAGTGTATATATCAAATGATTTACTAACTAATTGTTGTTGTTTTTTTGTTTTTCTTTAAAAGTATGTAAAAAATTTTAAACCTTTGTGTATTTTTATAATTTTTATTACTTTAAAGTATGGTTGTTTTCTTACTTTTGCAATTTCATCTGTTTTATTTGTTCATTACTCTTGTCTGTGGTGCACAGATGAGTATTTGTAGTTAAATATTCATACTAGATAGCATACCTGAGAGTAATTTGAAAGTGAAGGTATTCCCGTGTCTAGTCCTAGAACATAAATTGAGTTTTGTTGGCATTATAGATTAGAATAATAAAAAAGGAATGCCTATTGCAACATAAAAGAAAATAGTTCTCTCTGTTGTTCACATATGTGTGCACAATAAACAGTATTTGTGTGTCACATATTGAAATATCTTAGTTTCTAACATCAAAATTTTATTTTATGAAATGATATATCTTTTTATATCTAAGCATGTTTATTTGTTATACTTTTAGAGGGAGCTATTTTATTTTTATTTTTTTCTTGAATAAAGTGGTACAAATCTAGTTCTGTTTGGTAAACAAAGGAGTTTTACAGTTAAATTGTGGATAAATTTGCTTAAATTAAGCACCAATACCAAATGTGATCAATTCAGTGAGTTTTGTCATGTATCTGCCTGAAACATGGCAGAACTTTTTACTATTATGTTTGTTTTGTGTTACAAAGTATTACAACAATACTTTAATTTTTACATTTAAGTAGATGCAAAAACCATTGTGATACAGTCCCTGCAAAATTTACATTATCATTGGCATAGTAATATACATGTGAAAATAGCGTGTGTACGATTTCCACATTTTTACGTGTGACTTTAATAACTGACAAAATAATATTTCTCTAATATTTCATCAAAATATTTAACAATTTCACATTTTATTTTTTCACTGGACCATCATTACTTGGATATACTAGTGTTTTTTGTTTGTTTCTTTTCTTAACTCAAGGCTTTCCTTTAGGGGCATTTGCCCTATCTCATGCTACCAGTGCGACCTTAGGCCTAGGTGGTGTTAGGCTTCCTAGTCAGCAGTCATTTGGAGGGTGTGTTCTGTTGGTCAGCAATCTCAATGAAGAGGTATGTGATGGTTGTGTTTGTAATTTTTAGTCTATAAATGGAATGTGCTCTCTGAAGATGGCTAACACTGACAATAACCTACATTTATAACACTAGGTTTCCATTTAACTGAATGAATTGGATTAATAAACTACATCAGAATAGTTTGAAAACTAATGACACTTGTGTTATGATACGATGTAAGTAGTTCAATACAATGCTAATTTCATGTTGAGAAGGCTAAATGAATACTGTATAGTATTTTGTATAATTAGCATGTTAAAATGATCATATATGAAATATTGTAAATCGTCCAATTTTTAAAAATAAGTTGGAAAGAAAAAGGGTGGCTTAATTGTTTTTGGAACATAAAATTTGGGGAACATTTTATAAGTTATAAATCATGTAGTACGTAGGTAATAATGGTTCTTGTACGCACACGCATACACCTAATTTTTCCTTTTGATGAATGAATATCAAGAAAAATTATGCAGCATAAGCTTGTAACGTGAGTTAATGTGTTAGTAGTTCATGTTTAATTGTGACTCTTGCATCTATAGTACTATATTATACAAAATGATTTAGAAATAACTTTTTTAAATTTTATTTAAGGGGTGTACTCATTTACATATATTAAGTTAACTGACAATCGTTTTATGTAAAAAATTTTCGGTAGTACTGGCTCTGAATACTCAAATCTTACAAATATACATTCTTGTTATTAATCCAGAAACTTTATATGTACATATTTGTTTGCAGAATGTTTGTGTACTTCCAGTCTTCTTCTTCTTAACTTCCATAATGATTTCATAATCTTCAGAAACTTCTATAAAGCATAACTCATACTTTTCTGGTGAAAGTATTTAATATACATACATATTATCACTTGTGAAAGTAGATAGGTTTGATGAAGTTCAACTCCTTCAAAGAGCTCATCTCATTGTTCTTGTCTGAACGTTTTCACTAACGTTCACTAAGGTTGTTGTCAATAACTGTTTAATGGATAGTGTTAATAAAAGATCATCAGTGTTTTCTCAAAAACTATATCATTATCAACCTTTCTGTTATATACAAAAGGATTCTATACACCTGGAAAAAAGTTAAGCACCCCCGTGTTTTTTTCAAGTGATTCAGATTCGACGTTCTTGT
>NW_013666076.1:63634-74032 GCF_000517525.1 Limulus polyphemus | reverse complement strand
CAAAATCATTTTAAGTAAGAATGGCAAGAAGACGGATATCAGAGGCGCAGAGATGGCAAATTATTGGCATGAATTCCGCTGGTATGTCCTACAAGGCGATAGGTAGACAGCTTGGCTATCATTACACAGTGATCAGCCGTTTGGTCAGAAAACATGTTGCCACCCAGAATGTTAAGGACCGTCCTCGATCTGGTCGACCATCTGTAACAACCCAACGTGAAGATAGGAGCCTTGGTAGATTGGTCAGACGAAGAAGACGGATATCAGAGTCGCAGAGATGGCAAATTATTGGCATGAATTTCGCTGGTATGTCCTACAAGGCGATAGGTAGACAGCTTGGCTATCATTACACAGTGATCAGCCGTTTGGTCAGAAAACATGTTGCCACCCAGAATGTTAAGGACCGTCCTCGATCTGGTCGACCATCTGTAACAACCCAACGTGAAGATAGGAGCCTTGGTAGATTGGTCAGATTGTCAAAATGAGGCACAACTACAGGTGTAAGCACGTCCCTGGTGTACTTTTCGCCAGTAAGGTTGCCATTGATTGTTACCAAATCCAGCCCCATACCATAACTGAGCCCCCACCAAAAAGCACTGTTGGAACAATGTTTCTTGGAGTGTAAGCTGCGTTACGATGCCTCCAAACACGGGTTCGACCATCAGTTACGTGGAGTAAAAATCTACTCTCGTCTGACCAGTGTCTTCGTCGCCAGGTTTGAATGTTCCAGTACTGCCTTGCTCTGCACCAGGCCAACCTCTCCCTGCGATGGCGATCGTCAAGTGTCAGGCGTTTTATGACTCTCCTTGACTTCAGTCCCGCAGATTTTAAACGATTTCTTACTGTTCTGGTTGACAGATAACGACCAGGTAACCACTGCCTTTTTAGACGGGTGCTTGTTGCAAACGGATTTCGTCTGACCAATCTATCAAGGCTCCTATCTTCACGTTGGGTTGTTACAGATGGTCGACCAGATCGAGGACGGTCCTTAACATTCTGGGTGGCAACATGTTTTCTGACCAAACGGCTGATCACTGTGTAATGATAGCCAAGCTGTCTACCTATCGCCTTGTAGGACATACCAGTGGAATTCATGCCAATAATTTGCCATCTCTGCGCCTCTGATATCAGTCTTCTTGCCATTCTTAAAATGCAAAATCATTTTAAGCAGAAATTCGGGACTTAAATACGGATTTGATGCACGAGAAAATAGTGCATATTGGACGTGAAGAAGGGAGCAAGTTGCACGTAGGGAAAAAAATGCGCCTGATTTAAATGTCACACCTGAACGCTCACATCCTTTTAATTATGTTTGAAATTATGAACATTGCTCAACATTATGAAAATTAAACCTTATTTTCAATAAGCAATCCTGAAAAATATTTGGGGGTGCTTAACTTTTTTCCATGTGTATAGTTCATATAAGTAATTTATTTTTCTTTAGGCGAACCTTATATACAAGATTAAACACTTTGTGGTACATTATCCTACCTGCTTTTCTTTAAAAAAAAAACTTCCTATCTTTAGGATCAGCTGTAAATGATTGTTATCAGTTTTGTTTTCTTTGGGCATTTTATATCCCTAAGTTAAAATTTTTTATCTCTTAGTATTTGGAATGATAGAGAAACAATTCTGATATGATGAGAAATAATATAAAAATTAGAATAAAAAAATTCAAATTATTGTAATTACTAGTGCATATTTATAATAAGATATGATTTGTGTTGTTTTAGAATGTTGAGTATTATTACAAGTAGTTGATGTTGAAAATAAAGTGTGTATTATACCACATTAGCAAAAGCAGTATTGTGTTTCTGTATATGAAGTACAGTTTGCATGAGTCAGAAATTGTTTTTATGATTTTAATACTTTCAGAAATGTGATTTTTGATATACTATAGGTGAAGAAACTTCTCTTATTGTACAGTGGTGTAAAGAAACTATGTTTCATTTAGTCAGATTAATCTACTTAGGATTGAAGACTTAATATATAAAGCAGATGTTGTAAACATGCATAATATATCTGTTATGTGGCAGTGGAGAGTCTATAATTAAAAGATGTAACCCATATTAAGAACAAACCAATGGGTTTTATAAATCAAATTACAATGCAGAAATACAGTATTAGAAAATGTAATATTCAACCCTCACATTAATACCAACAGTCATGGATGATTGATTGGTAACCTTGTTTAAAAATTTACATGTATTTAATTTCATTATACACTGGAATATATACAAAGTATTTTTCAAATCTTTAATATTGTATCTTTTCACATATTTACCATTTCTCTTTCCCTTAGTGGCTTAGCAATAATTTTATAGACTTATAATGGCAAATTCCAGGGTCCAATTTCCTGCTAAAAAAAATCTGAACACACAATTGTGCCCAAATTGGAGCTCCAACTGATTATCCAGTCTGAAGCCTATTTTGTCACAAGGCTTCCAATTCTGTCACTAGTCATCCCAAGTTAACTACTTGAATGTTATTATTTTATACAATTGCTTGGTTATTAAATCCAGGAAATCAAAATCACTTTCCTGGGGCTAATTTTGTAATAATTCTTCATTAAAGTGGGTATCATACTTTCCAGCAAAGTATTATTTGCAAATTTGTTTTGTAATAAGCGCACTCACAATATTAATGTTTATTTTTCTCTTTTTTATTATATCATTTATACATGTGATTGATATAAGTTATAAATATTTCATCCTGTTAAAGTAATGAAATATATGTATAACCATTGAAAGATTTATATACAAGTTAAAGTTTGGTAACGAAATGAAAAGACTGACACATTGGTATGATTAAAGCAAACATTTTAAGCTCTTATGGTTTATGAGTTTGAATTTATGCAGTTGTTTTGGAACCATATAACGGTCATAAACTCAGAAGTATTTAACTCTTTCGTGGTGGGCTCATGCAATTTGCGGAAATTGAGTTGTGGTAACTCTGAGATTACTTAATGTATTCTCTTAGAAACTGGTAAGATTTTGTTAAAGATATTGTACTAAAAATGTTATTTTTTTATTGTAGTTACTTGCATTCAAACTATTAACAAATCGAGTGCAAGGTGACTTTCATTTTAAGTATAAAAATACTTTTCTTCGTCTTATAGTTTTCATATTTACATAATCTCTAGAATCTCCTAAAAAGATATCAAAAGTTTTATAAGGTAAATGTTTATATTTCATTTTCTCTACCATATTAGTATCTCTAGTTATTAACATCAAAGTACAATACAATGAAATTATTAAAATTAGGAAATAGAAAAAATACATACCTTTTAATTTTTTGTAGAATATTAAAGATTTTCCTTTTGTTAAATATCTAATTTCATCTCTTTCCTTTTCACATATAGTTAATTTTTAATGTTTTCTTGTCCTTCACCACTTATTCATCTTGACACAAGTCAACGGTGTCCTCGAGGCATATTACAGTTTCTTTGAGAGACATGCACAACCCCTCGGCAGAATTTATGTTCAGCTTGTAATACCGTAAGCCTTGAGAGTGGAAGCAAATTATGGTGTATATTTAAACAATTTTTAAACCTTCTAATTATGAATTTTAAAACATAACTAATTTATAATTAACTAAAATATAATAGTAAGACCTACGTGCAGTTTATAGTGTCTCTCTGACTATAACATATTTAGGTAAGAAACAACCTTAAGTACTATACTCGATCAAGCAGCCAACAGTACTACAGTCAATTTTATGTAATCTGTGACGACAGCTGTGCACCAATTTCAAAATAACTGTTGTTTGATTATAGTGTAAAATGATCTATTTCTAATGACTATACACATGTTATGTACACATCTACATGTAGGCTATAAAACTCAAACTTGTTAAAGGTGCGCATGGCAGCTGGCAGAGGTTGAAAAATGTATTATTTGTTTTAACTGTATTCATTCAGAGCACTTTGAAAGGAACAAATCAAAAGGTTATGTAAGCATCTTAGTGGATAGATATAACTATTACCATTGTATCACTGAAGATACAGAGAGCCAAAGTACAGATTTTTTATAGCTTGTTGGTCACTTAACAACACATCTGAAGTTTTAAGGTATATTGTTATGTGACCAATGAGCTGTGAAAGCTTTAAAGTTTTATTTTGTAATAAAGGACTTAACACTTGGATAAAATAACTTTGAATCATAACACACATTATAATATTAATTTCATTCAATACCTTGATAGCAAAGGTGTTTAAATTTTGAATGCAACACAGTGACTTGGGCTGAAACGTGTTTAAAGAGGCTCCCATTGCAAAATGGTTAAACTGTTACATTAATATTGTATTATATAAGTTGAATCTGAATGGTCAAGAATATTTCATGTAATATGTTTTCTGTATTATTACATCCTAATATTGTTATCAAATATAATAGTACTTACTTATGGCAGCATACCCTAACAGCACCTCTTTCTTCTGCACTGGTTCATAAAATGTCATGCTTCAGAAGTTATAGGATATGACCAACTGAAAAGTTTATTATTACCTTTAATGTATTCGACTGCAAGATTTTATTTAATTGATATTTTTAATTAGAATGATCTTTGTTGTTTCTAAACTGAATGTTACCATCAACATCTGTTTTTTGTTATGTAAAGATTTAAATTAATGTAAGCTTTATTTCTTTATATAAGCTTGAAACATTATCTAACATTTGGTGGTAGCTTATCTATTTTCTTTGCTTGCTCAAGATTGGCATGGTTACAATATTTGTGTTTTAGACCATTCTATACTTATTTAATTTATAGTAGTTTTAGTTAATTGTGAAAAGGTTCAGGCAGAAAAACTGTCAAAACATGGTAAGTTTTAAAAAAAAAATTCTGTTTTAAAAGAATTATTGCAAAACATTTGTAACCTGTTGCCTGGGTCCTTAGGTTTTTCTTTTTGTTTATTTCAAGCCTTTTATCTCTTGCTAGTTGTGGTTTTTGTTCAAGAGCAAGTTTGTACTTGTGACCTTTAACTTATCATTAGTCTCACACTGATCGTTTATCTTGTATGATTTTTCTCTCCCTACTTGGCCCGCTGATGTCTTCCTGTGTGGACTTCTTTATTCATTCGCTCGGAACATTGATTCCTTCCACTCTGCTGCTCTGCTCCACACCTGTTGCTCTGACCTTTAGATGGTCACGCCCGATGCTCTCTTTACCCTTTTTGGTATGTTTTTTGATCCAGCACACTTTTTTTTTTGTTTGATCTTTCAAAATTCTAGTTCTAGGTCTCTTCTCAGTAATCACACACTTACTTCCCTAGTTTGTTTTACCTGTGAGTTTTACAGTTTTCATTTGTTTATACTACAGTCTTTGTTCAAGCAGCTTGCAAAGATTGTACTTAACTGGAGTTTCAGACATTTTTTAAAAGATTTATTTTTGTACAGAGCATCACAATTATATGTACACCTATTTCAACACCATAAAGTATTGACTGTCAATCCCAAGAGAAAGTATTATCACAGACCAAAAGTATTGATAAACTAAGAAACCAAATACTTAAATGAAAAAAATACTATTGAAACATTAATGCTATAGGACTCTTTTTTTTTTTTTCATTAGGCAAGTATTTTAATTCCTTTTCAACCTTAATACTGCAGATATCAACATAATATTGTTTCATTTTAATATTTAAAAATTTTGTCTACAAAATTTTATCCCTAGCTTCATAATTGTGAATGCTTATATTAAACTGGCACACGTTGAAAGCCTTGCTTATATTCTTCAAATTAGTTGTCATTCGGTATTTAAGTATGTACTAACTCAATCAGATCACCCAAATAATGTGTTTGAAACATTAACCTGAAATTTTAGAAACATTGAACCTATAGTTTGTCACTTCTTTTATTTTGTGCATGTGTTTCTTAGAGTAGTAAAGAAACAACATGTTACGATGTTTGCTAGCATGTACTTTTCAAACTGTATGTAACTTTTGTTTTTACTATAAATATTTTCACTCCCTTTCTGTCTGATCTTGTTTTAATATATAACAAGTAGGCTGTGTGGGGAACTCTCACATTGTTAATACCCGTGTTGTTGTTTAAATTGCATTACAAAAATGTTAATAACATTTCTTTGTAAGCTCATCAATCTGTCTCCATCCTTTCTCTCTCTTGAATGTCTCTTCTATTCCACCAGGAGTGTACGGAGATGTTGTGCGTGTTAAAATATTGTTTAATAAAAAAGACAATGCCCTTGTCCAGATGTCTGAACCACATCAAGCGCAGTTAGGTAAGTTTTGAGTTTTCAAATGATTGCAGTTGTTTAATAAAGGGCAAGGTTTTATAATATGGGATTTTTGCCCAATCTTTAAGTTTCATTATTTTCACATATTGTGCTCACCTTCCTCCTGAAATGTTCAAAGCCATAAAAATTACCTGCAAATCAGTTTTAATCTTTTCCAGAACTTACACATAGAATTCCTTATTTCACTACCGTGTTCATCAGAAGTGTAATTGATGATTGCAACAGCATCCTGAGCACCTTCAGTTATGGAACTAGTCTTGTGAGCTTGTACCATTTGAGTCTCTTATTACTAACTTTTTTTTTAACAGCACCACTGTTTTTACAGTCAATACTAGACAAGTATGGTTCATCATTCTAACTGTCATGTGATATCTTGCTTCTAAGGTCATAGGATATAAAGTTGAGCAATTGAAAAGCTTATTATGATCTTTAATGTATTGGATTGGAAGACTGCTTACTGTCTAATGATTGTTACGGCACCAAGCTTCAGCAGGATGATAATACCATGCATGACAAGTTTTCTGTGTTTGTGCTTCAAGTGATGTAACAGTCTACTGAATTCTTTTGGACAGTTAACAAACATAACATGCTTGTTGCCCACTGATTTGATGTTTGGTCTGAAACACTGAGGGTTTGCTTGAGAATGTATCAGGAGCAGAATGTGAAGGAGGAACATAGCCTTGACCTCTTCAATTAATTTTACTTGCATCTGGAGAGGAATCATCAGGTGCACAATGTTTGGAATAATGGTACTTTTGATGACACTTGGTACAAACAGCATCACATTTGACTGGAGTTTTCTTCTTTCTCTTTGAAGATACCTTCTTAGTTCAGCATTATGTAGACCTGGTATGCTCCTTCTACCTTTAGATCCACACTTCAGGTGACATACATCTGTATCCCTTCAGAATGACTGAATGATATTTCTGACATTACTTAAGTATGAGTCTTTAAAACTACTCTTAGTAATATATTATTCGTTCCAGAATTGAAACTTTATTGGGCAAGTTGTGATTTCATTGGCTGATATGTTGGGTGTTCATAAGATTAATTGAGATTTATTCAGTGGTTATCTTTTGCACCTTATGCATTTCACTTACGAAATAAAAGGTTTAGATATCTAAAAATAAAATAGAGATGGATCTTGAGACAATTGTTAGATTAATTTTACCAGAATCACTTTAAAATATACTATTTCTCATAATTATAAACAACATACTGAAGACTAAAATTGTTGAGAAGTGGAACTCACATTTAAAAGTGTTGGAAAGTAGGAAAACTCACCTTAAACTGGGCCAAACTACACAACTTACATAGGCTTTGAAAACAACGATGTCACATTACATAAGTTAATTTCTACAAATTCACCTTATGATAGTTCCACTACAGATGGAACAACTTTCATAATTAATATATTTAGTTTTTTTTTGTCATAACCTATAGCAAAAATGTGTATATTATAGACTCTTGTCCTTTTAATATTTCAATCCAAATGTTTGGATAAATGAACTCATTTTCATGCATATTCCAGATATTTATCTGTTTCTCAGTAAGAAAAAACTTTTAATCTCATCTTCTATGATGAATTTAACATTTAAAATTGGAAGTTTTACATTGATTACAAGTCAGCTTCCACTTTTTATAACTCTATCTGTTGTTAAATTAAAACAAGGTATGGGAAGATATGATATGTTATTCTGTTTGTAGCACTTACCAATTTGGACAAGATTAAAGTGTATGGAAAAGAAATCAGGGTGAACCTATCCAAACACCAGGTTGTTCAGATGCCAAGGGAAGGTCAGCAAGTAAGTCACTGCTTTCATCATCAAACTACATATTAAGATATATTTGATATTATCAAGTTGGATTTACAACTGTCTACTGTACCAATTTTTTTCATCTTTATTTTTTACCAGTTTTTTCATCAGGAAAATTCTAAAGGGCATTCAGGAAATTTTTGTGATGTTTTACATATTTTTTCAAAATGTTGAGCTTTTAACATAATCTGATATACAAATGTTCCCGGGAAATAATTGATTTTGTATGGTTGAAATTAAGAATTTGTAAATAAACACACAAGTTGTGGCCATAGCTGAGTTGTGTACTTTTACCAGTATCAGGTTTTTATGAAAAATTAATTTTTCCTTTTACTGATATCAGGATGCTGGTTTGACCAAAGATTTCACCAATTCACAACTTCACCGTTTTAAAAAACCAGGCTCTAAGAACTACCAAAACATCTTTCCGCCATCAGCCACTCTTCATCTTTCAAACATTCCGTAAGTGTTCTTCAACTGTCTTTCTTAGTCTCTTAACCTTTTTATTCCCATTACATAGAATTGATACAGATTGTTACTTCTGTGCTTAAAAGCACAATAACTCTATAACAAAGAATGTAAATAGATAGATTAAATGGTTTATTTTAAAATTAACTTTTAAACTTTTTTGTAAAAAATAATTATGTATATAATTTTTTTCCTAGTCTTTTGTTTAGGAAAATATTTTTAATAGTATTCTTCCTTGACTTTAGCCTTTTTCTCATTAAGTAGGTCATTGTGCGCATGTCACAACCTTTCACAGAGCTACATTCCAAACTTAATTAAACTGCTTTATTATCAATATATGCAAATAAATTTGGCATCAAAACATAGTTAATAAATCAAATTTTATTATTATGTAAGTTTTAAGTACTTAAATTTATAAAGAAATATTTAAAAAAATACTCAATCTCCCCTAGTATGAGAACTGTGACATTTGTTATCTATGTCTTCCCCTTCTATAATTTATTTACCATGCAGAGAAGTACAGAATTCAAGGTATACTCATTATAATTTATTGCTCAGACAAAGCATAATTTTTTTATAGCCTTCAATTTTATTTGGTTTCAGAGCCATAAAGTAGACAATGAGACCCTCTTCCCACATCCTCTCTTTCACAAATTGTCAATAGTTCTCTCTGACTTTTATATTACTTATAACCAATAGAAAGCCAAAGTTTTAATCTATGACATATAATATTACATTGTTTTCTATACAGAGAATTGTTTAATTCCCTTCCAGTTCAAACTTCATTCCCACAGAAAACAAATTGACGAGCTTAGCTAAATTTTTAAATTATGATAGTTATAAAACATTCTATATTCTTAGGTGTATTATCTATTTAAAAAAAAATATTTATTGCAGTAGTACCATTAGTATAAAAAAAATAGGGTCAAGTTTCCTCGACAGTTGATAGCAAAAAAGAAAAAGACCCAGGTAAGTAGTATACTTATTATTTTTTATATGTATTCTGTCCATGTAACTACTTTGCAGGGTGTGGATGGATCTTTACCAAAATTTGTGTGGAGGTTCATTAGGTCCATGCAGAGGTACATAGAAATTTTCAGTTCTGCATTTTGTGATTTTTATGGACGTTTTTGCATTTTTTACCATTATCTCCCCTCCATGGGGAGATACATACAAATTTTTAGTTTTGTTGTTGTTATGGGTTTTTTTGCCTTTTTTACCACTATTTTGCCCCCTGTTGATGGATCTTCACCAAATTTGGTATGGAGATTCATTGGGTCCATGGGGAGATACATACAAATTTTCAGTTTTGTATTTGTAGTTTTTATGGGTGTTTTTTTACCACTACTTTATACCCTGTTGATGGATCTTCGTCAAATTTGCCATGAAGGTTTGTTGGGGCCATGTGGAGATACATGCAAATTTGTGGTTTCACATTTTGTGTTTTGCATTTTTTACAATTACATAAAAGGGAAGCAACTTTTCATGTTCTAAGATAACCTTTCATTAATCATGAATTTACATAACTTCTGTCTTGGGGACAGGGACTCCAGCTAGTAAGGCAATAAACTTAAGTATAAATAGATTTTGACCAATCACGTGACGTTTTTGTACTTGTATAAAGCCTTTACAAATTTGGTATTACTAACTTTTGATATAGTGTGTATATCATCACAAAATTTGGCAGTCTTTCAGTAAGCATTATAAGCCTTTCACATACAAAAAATCATATTTTTAGTGAAGTATTTTTAATAAATTTAAAAATATCTGTCCTTGAATACATCAAGTATTTCTTTTAAATAGTCCATATGCAAAGTGATTTTCAAATTAAGATTAAAAATACTTTTCTTCATCTCAAAAA
>NW_013666076.1:53369-62876 GCF_000517525.1 Limulus polyphemus | reverse complement strand
AGCTGTTACAACTTCATCCAAGCTACCTGTTGTCATTCCCGTGGAAAACAAAGTTGTATTACAGGTGAAATTAACTTTCTTGTGTTCAGAACATAATGTAATAGAAAATGTCATTTGATAGATGAAAACCTTGGCTTTCTATTGATTATAGGTAACATATAATTAAACATAAGAGAAAACTATTAACAAATCCTGAATGAGAGGGTGTGGCAGGAGGGGTTTGATTTCCTATTTGATAGCTCTGTAAACAAACAAAATTGAAGGCTATAAAAATTATGGTTTGTCTGAGCAATGATGATTTTATAGTGAGTAATTTACGTTTAACTTCGTAGTTTCTGGTGGGGATGGATAAAATATAGATGAGAAGTACTTAGAGAAAATGTGTTATGTGTGTCAAACTAGGGGAAATTCAGGATTTTTTAAACATTACATTATAAAACTTATATACTATTAAAATAGCTAATATTTTATGCTACAATAATTGGTATAACATAAACAAAGAGTAGTTTAATAAAACTTTGAATGTAAGACACTAAAACTTTGTGTCATTTGCAGTAAAGGATACCTGTGGCAAAAGGGTTAAGCTACTTAGGATAAACAATTGTGGTTTTCTGTTAAAATTTGCAGTCATTCCAGATAGAAAAAAAAGGTAATTTAGATTTATTTCAATTTCTTTTGGTGGTTATGAGGTAAGTCAAATTGGTCACACTCGTATATATAGGTAGGGTAGAGAAAATAACAGATAAAATATAGTTTTTCTGGAAAAAAAACAAAAAACATTTGATATTTGTTTAGGAGGGGAACTATGCAAACGAAACTTGAAAATTTTCTGTTGAAGAAAAGTATTTTTAGTCTTAACGTAAAACTCACCTTGCACTCAGAGCAGTCAACACTGATACCATATAATTAAAGAGAAATTTAAAAAAATACTTAATTAAAAATCCTGATTTTTTTTTGTAAAGTTTGCCAAATTTCATGAAGATACATTCAATATTTTCAGAGTTGTAGTATGTATACCATCATGGGTACATGGTGGTTACCAGGTCTGTAAAATACAGGCACCCATTGTGATAGGGTTAATAGTTAATATATAAATGTATTTTTTCTTTTGAATATTACAAATTACAAGACATCTATAAAGAGTGGTCTTGTCAAACTATTGTATATTTGATTTTTAGGGCAAGTGTGACTGAAGAAGAGATAAAGGATGCCTTCCAAAACACTGGAGGGAAAGTCATAGCCTTTAAATTCTTTCAGTGAGTATATTTCATTGTTTCTATTGGAAGCGATTGTTTTATATTAACCCTATTAGATCCAGAGAGCACTTTTCAGTTGTTGAATGTATATCTTCATATCAAATTTCAAAATTCAGGTAAAAATAATAATTCTAACTCTATTTCAGCTCAAAAATATTTTTAAATTGAAACTTTGTTTATAACTTGCATCTTTGCACAGCTCCGGGGTGTCTCGCTGTAAACAACACCCTTATAAATTTTCTTTAGATTTCTTTTTTACCAACCCAAACCATAGGTTTAAACTTGTTAAGAAGCTATTATCCCTTGAGGATTTAATTACTCATGTTTTGTTTCTCACATGATTTTCCTTCCCTTTCAAGCTTTTACTGTTAGAGCTCCTCATTCTTGCCCTTTCATGATCTTGCAGCACATAGTTTCAAGAACAACAACAGAAGCTAGTGGGAAGTTTAAAAGACTTAGGAACAAACTACAGTTCAGGGATTTGTTTTGTTTATAGTTTTTTGTACATTCTTTTCACTCCTGAAAATGTTTGTGTTAAATTATATTTGTTTGAAAGTTATGAACATTTTCAGATAAACCTAGTTAGGTTTATTGACTATGGAAGGCAATGGCAAAATATTCTGATGACTCAAATCCTTACATATTGAATGTTATTGTTATGTTAATCTTATTAATAAAACACATATACACCAAATAACTTTTAATTTATTGGAATTAAACTATATTTATTAGATATAAATTGATCTTGACTAACAATATTGTAACCAAGTTTTATTTGATGATGTTTCCAAAGCTCTTGTGACAGCTCACCATTAAATCCTTGTCAGTTTCTGTGGTGTTTTATACATTTTATATTTGGAAGTGATAAGTACTGCAATTGGCAAAGTATCAAAACAAATATTTTAATGAATGTCAATCCTGTTGAAACTTAATAGATATATAAAAATGGAAATTTCTCATGAAAATTTAAAGTTTAATTCTAAGATGAAAGGAGATATTTTTAATGTCTCTTCAAAACAATGTCTAAAATTTGTAAAGTTCACAGCATACAAAATGACAGTAAAACTAAATCAAATTATACCATTAGATACTATTTAGTAAGTTTTTCTTAAGTTTCGTTAAATTACCATACCAGTGACAGAGGAATAGCTTTATATCAAAGTCATCTGTTGCATTTTTTCTCAATGGTATGTTTTGATACCCATGGTGGGCAAAGCACAGGTAGCCCATTGTGTATCTTGGTACTTAAAAACAAATAAATTTCCAAGATGCAGAACTTACTTGGTAAAAAATCAAAATGAAAGAGAGATTTAGTTTATTTAAAAATAAATATTTAAATGTTTTAAGTACTTTTTTTTTCCTAATAGTAATAAGGTATTTTTTAATAGGTTACTTAAGTTTCAGTTTCATTTCTTAATATTCATAAATGTACTTTTAAGTTGTTCACTTTGTTATCTAGCTGTTCCAAGATGTATTTAATCAATTATATGAAACTAATGAGCTGATTTTTGAGAGTTTGTCAACATAAAGGTGACATAGTAAGTATTGTAATGTTGCTTTTGACTGTGTGACTCAACCCTTAAGCCGATCTGGAACAATACCCTCAGTCACAAAATAAAGGTTGTGATAACAAAAACAGACCCTTCTATTAAAAAATAATAGATAAGGATTTGAAGTTGATAGAAGTTCTAGCCACAACTCCAAATCAACAACTGTTTTCATGAAAAAGGCAACACAATTTGACAATGTTTGTCAAGTCATGTGGCGCAGCTTCAGTGGACTTTTGCACCTTTCATTTGGCTAGAAGCCAACATTCATATATAGTATCAAATCTGTCATGACGTATGGTTTAATATTGATTTTTTTTTGTCATCATTCATGGAAGCTAGTTACATTGAAAATTGTGACCATCAAATTAAGCACTATCATTGGTAAAGAAAGTAGTTTCAAGAGCAGAACGTGACCTGAAGTGACTTTCATATAAAGTGTGATTAACCCCAGTATTCTTAATATAAGAAGATATTAGATTGTATTATTATTTATATCATGCCTGTAAAAAGAACAGCTGTTATATTTATTCTAACTGTAAGATTGGACTGCTTTATATTAAAATGTTATATATATATACATGTATAGTCTGTAAAATATGAATAACTACTTTCTGTGGGATAAAACAGCTGCATAAGAAAATGTGTTATAGCTATGATACAAAAAGATATTTCATTGGTTTCTGCAGAAAGGATAGAAAAATGGCTCTAATTCAGATGGGATCCGTTGAAGAGTCAGTGAATGCCTTGATTGTAAGTTTAACCTTTTTCTTTTACAATTTTACAAAGTTGTTTTGCATAATAGATCTTATGTACTTAATGTACATAACAAAGTGATTAGTAAAAAATTGTTTTTTTGTGTATGTTTAAATTGATGTAAAATTTTAAACTGTTCAGACACTATTGCTACTTTCCTGCTAGTAAAAATTATGTTTAAGGTAATCAATGTATAGGTTCTGTCTTGTGAAGGTTCTAGTGAACATACATCAATATTTATGTTCTTTTATTTTACCCTATTGGTTTTGCTATTTTTCTTTTAATACTAATGGCCACCTTTATTCTTGTATTGTCTTGTCTTTCTAAAGCTTGCATTGTATTCTGTTTTTTTCTACTTCTGTTATTTTCCAAGTTTTAACCACTAGATGTTTTATCATGATTAGGTTTAATGTAAACAACTTGCTTAAAGCATGTATTTAATGAGTTCCTCACTCTCTTTTGTCAAGCTAGAAGTGTTTTTTTTAGTATGAAAATAAGCTTTTAAGTGGTGGCTGTTAACTTTTTTTTTATGAAGAATAGTATGTGTTAAGATGTTTTTATTTAAGTCACTTATCCAGCTGAAACCTTTTCTAGAGTTTATCGCTAAGCATGGTAGTGCTTGATATGTAGGGATGGGCTAGGAAAAAGAGGCCAATGCATATTATGTATTGCTCATCATAGTCTCAAATCTCTCTTATAACAATGTAAGATACATTTATAAGCACCTAACTTAGGTTTTTTTAGGTTTTCAAAACCTATTAAGATCTTCAGTTTAGCGAAAAATTATTGCTAAAGTAGAGAACTGGTGAGTAGCGTAACAGTCAAATGTTCTGTTGATTATTCTGATTCTTGCATCAGAACAGCAAGTTCACCAATGCTTGAAGTTGTTACGATGATTTACACACCAAAATGTTGCAGTTTAACTTGGGGAGTGCAGAAACAGTATTAGTTTCTCTAACTTAAACACATGATGTCCATCAAGACAACTCACCACACCAGGCTAAAACTGCTGCCTTCATAGCGACTGCTATTCATTATAAAATATTTATTGGTATTGTTTAATAAAAGAGGGAAAACAAGTAATAAAAAAAGATGATGCAGGAATGGCAGAGCCAAAAGTACAGAACAAGGTAGGGGTGAATACACAAAACCATACAAAAATCCCGACATAAGTAGCCACCAAGTCAATGTTACAAGCTTATGGAAATTAGCCATTATAAGATTTCATGCACTTGAAAGGAATTCAACACTTGAAAAGATTTGGCTACTTATGTAGGGATATTTGTATGGTTTGGTGTGTTCATCCCTACCTTGTTTCTGTACTTTTTGGCATTGCCATCCCTACATCATCCTTATTTTTTGTAATATTATTATTTATTACTTGTTTCAAATATCATCAGCTCTTTCAGTATTAGCTGCCATCTTTATGTTGCTGTCTCACTGAATTTCCAAATTGAAAAGTTACCCTTATTAATAAATGCTACAGGATATGGCTTCCCAGTGTTCTTGTATTGTCATTATCCATTCTTGTATTTGTACATTTATAGGAATTTAGATTAAGATAGAATTAGTAGTGTGATTCAACTTTTTGTCACTGAATATGAAAAGTAATAAACTAAAAGTTTTGCATTTGAATTTTCCTAGACTAAATGCAGTGAACTTTATAAGTAAATTATGTTGTTTGGTAATTTATGATAACACAATCTTATTGAAACTTACAAGATTATCCAAGTGATCATTATCATGAATTACTGTGTCTGTCATATCTCAGCCGACCTGATGATCATGGTATTAGGAAAAGGTCTTGTCAGTGCTGGATGAGGCAGAGTAGTGTGGTTAACATATAACATATTTTCCTTTGCTTTCACTTGTGTGTTCTTAGCTAATGTAGTTTTGTCACATTGATGCTGTGGTTGCTGGTTTGCCAGTTCTTGTGAATGATAGTAATGTTAATTAAAAATTAAATAATATATATATATATATATAAATAAAATACATAATGTTGTGTTGTTAATTATTACTCTGAAAACTGGGTTTGTAAATAACTTGTATAAAATTGATAATAACTACAATTCACCTACTTAACCTGGGCCATTGTTATTATGAATATTGATGATGTATATATGTTTGTCTTATCACAGTCAGTCTGAGTCCTGGTATCAGGTTATAACATATTCTCTTTTGCTTTGACTTATGGGTTATTGGAATTACACCTAAACTTGTGTTTCGTATTTCTGTTCAACCATTTTTAGAAGTTGTTATGGACATGTTTGTTGTTTTGTTTTCATACAGAAAATGCACAATTACCAGTTAACAGACTCCAGTCATCTAAGAGTGTCTTTCTCCAAATCAACTATTTGAACAGTGACCTTCCACCTCTGCAGCTTCATTCAGTAAATGTTATGGTTTATAAACCATGAAACAACCTTTTGATTGAGATGGTTTTCTTTCTGGTTTGTGATGAGTTATATCACCAGAAACAGAACCAGAATGTAGAACAACACGATCAGTACTGCAGTCTCAGGAGAAATATTTCTTTTATTGTTATTCTCTCTGACTTTTCTTTAAACCTGTAGGACATTCACTGCTAAGCTATGAGAAGTTCTACAAAAAACTTGCTTCATAACAGTACCAATTTCTAAGAGAGACAAAAATCAGTTTTACAGAGTACACGAGAAAAGCCTGTCACAATCAGAAGGGATGTTTTTCAGGTGTTTATAGGTTTTTAACTGTTTCTTGGTATTCATACTTAATATCAAGACTTGCGTTTTGTGAGCAGTTTGTTTAAATGTCTTGTATGGAACTTTTTATATCATATTTTTTCAGGCTTTCTGTATGTTTCCTAGTGCAACTTTAAGAGGTTGTAGCTAATGCCATTTGTGTTTGTAAATCTCTATTTTCATATCTAGTGACAACATTTTTTCATAAAATACAGGTATCAATAAGACATATTAGCTAGAGGGATATTAAACTATTAGCTAACCTGTAAGAATATTCTTCAAGTACTGGTTAATAGGGACATGATATATAAAGAACATTATTTGATTTTTAGTATTCAGAAATTGACTTAATTGCATTGTTAAAACCAAAGAAGACAGTGGTAAAGAAAATGAAAAGGTAATTTTACATATTTAAAATTTCATGTGTAAAATGTTTTTCATGCTTGTATGTTAAATAACAAATGGCAGGGTAAATTACATAGATATGGATGTGACATGTGCATTGATAACTTGTCATTATCTTTTATTGGTATTGCTGCTGTTTTTTAAATGCACTTACATATACTTATAGCTTTATGACCTCTAGCTCCATTTCAAATAAAGTCTCGTTCATTAACATAAGCTGTCCTTACACTTCAAATTAAGTTTAGCTAATTTTATGCAAAACAAGTATTATGATGATTTAAGCTACTAAGTACAATGTTTTAATTTTATTTAGCTAAAACTCATTTGATACAGTAACAAGTTCCAGTTTTTCTTTTTCTAGATAATTTGTTTTGATATCTTACGATAAAATAGTGGCTTATTTGAAATATTTCAATGTATGCATTTAACTAAAATGAACTTAGTAATAATCAGTATTTACATATTTTTCAGAGCACATCTTGTGTGTAAATCTGTATTTATTGTAGTTTTAACTTGCTTAAGAAGAGATAAAAAAAAACACATTTGCCCCTCCCCCCAAAAAAAAACGGAAATATATTTGTTAAATGTTTTTGTATTCACAGTTGTGAAGTTTAAAGAAATCGTGCATTTTAGAAAATATAATTTTTAAAAGAAAAGGTAAACAGAAACAAAATTGCTTAATGTTAAAAATGTGTTGGTTTGTTGTTGGTTATGTATTTGAATAAATGCTTCAGAAAGTTGTGCAAGAATTTTTTCATTGTTACATATTTTCTCAAAATCATGACTGAAAGCTATAGATATAAGGGGTTGTTCATAAGTTATGTAACTGTGTACAAGATAACTGCATGTTATTTAACTAGAAACTCATAAATAGTTAACTTGTGACCTTATGGTTTATCAGGTTGTTATTGTTGCATTGTTATGGTAAATTACTTAAATAAATATTACTGTAGCTATAATCATCCCATATGAAACTGAGCATCCCTCTGGTAAAGTTTTAACTCTCCGTTACTAACTACATAATTTGTGAATGACCTTTTATGTATAGAAGAATGTGATGAAAATTTAAATATTATAAAGAAACCCTCCTCAAAATAGGTGCCTTTACCATAAAGGTGGTGCTTTTGTTTTTCTAGCACCCTATCAAGAAATGAGCTTTCACATTTAGTTGTATCAGAAAGACAAAATTTTTGAAATAAAAGTTGTATTTTAGCACATCCCTGTCATTCCATTTACCTATGAGAAGAAAATTTACAGAAATTCAGCTAGTTAATACGAGCACAGAAGAAATGCTTTACATATCTCACTGGATCTTATAATGTTTATGAATCTTTCATATTATGAGCATTTGGTTGACGTCCATCTATTTTTGGAATAACTTGGACATTTCTCATGTGCAAACTAGTGATTTTATTTGAATGGAAATGTTACTAGCATTTACATACATGAATGTAATCTTTTATTTCTCTCTCCATATCTACATCTTCTGAATTTCTTTTCATTCCTGTAATGTGGTGGAAAGTGTTCTTTTGAATATTGGGAATTTCTAATAATTTTTAAGTGTTTAGATTAATGGTATATTCAGGAAAAAAGTTGGATGTATGGTAATAGCCTTTTTTTTTCTATCTATGTCACATTGGCTAGCCTATTATATGCCAAGTTGATCACATTATGTATTTGTTTTTGTAACTTGTTTTTTTTTTCTTCTGTCTTCCCCTATCTGTAATGGGGTTGTTTATTATCTTGAGTACTCTTTCTACACTATCTTTTCTATGTATTTCACTATGTTGTTATTAAAATTCTGAACTGTATCTGTGTTATTGTTTGTGCTCTGTCACCTCTTATCTTTCCCAGATAGATAAAGTACTAAAAAGCAGGCAAGATAGTTTATAATAACACTAAAGAAAGTTCACTATTGGAAACATTTTAACAGGCGCCTAAAACTATCTGCCGAATAAAATGCTAAAATGATCTAAGATTGCTTTACATAATTGTATACAGGGCTAAAGGAAATCTGTCAATTAAAACTTGTAATCATTGTCTACTTCACTGTACATAATTTTTATTATTAATATTAACATTTACACTGTTGCACATCAAGGACTGATTGAAAAAGTGTAAGATATAGGTGAAGTACCTATATATTATAATTGATAGTGTAAAACCCATTTTATTTCTAAAGTTATGTTAGGCCGATGATTAGTTGCAGTTTTTAAAAATTGAAATGGCAGTAATTTTTCTGTCTTAATCGTTTTGGGGGGATTACAACACAAAATATCGGCATGTAGTGCAGCGCCGTTCTGAGACGGTCGTGCTGTTGGACGATTGAAGAAAAGCACTAACATTTGCAATTGACGTTAAATGTGTTTGGTTATGGTGATTTACATTAAACTGTTTTTTAGAAATTTCATTACTAGTATTTCTTGCATAGGTGAATAATAGTTTTAAATTAAGGTCAGTGCTTAAATCAGTTCTTTGTTTGTTGTGTATTTGATCAAACTTATTGTTAAAACTCTTTCAAATATTGTCGTATTAATAACTGAGATAGTAATTTCAAACTGACTTACGTTGTAGAATCTAAACCTGAAATATGACTGCTTGAATCAAGGCAAGAAGAGGCTGAGAACAGATACTATGTTAAAATTATGAAATTAATCCAAATTAGAATTGTTTTAAAAACCTGCAGACAGTAGTTACCATTGCAAAAATTAGTTTAATAACACCATTTTACAATATCTATACCTACACACACACACACACACACACACACACACACACACACACACACACACACACACACACATATATATATATATATATATA
>NW_013666076.1:50361-52369 GCF_000517525.1 Limulus polyphemus | reverse complement strand
GGGTACGAGGATATAGCAACCCGGTCCGTGTGTGTTTCCGTTCGCGGATCTCGAAAACTAGTAGACCGATGTACACGAAAATTTTACACAACATGGAGAGGCAGTTTTCCGCAAATTTGGTCCGGAACCTAAATTTATTTGAAGTATTTTTGATAATGGAGAGATAGGGCATTTTCGCGGGTTTGGGTTAATAACTCTGTGAAGTCCTATCGAATTTGTACCGAATTTTATGGGCACGCTATGGTTGAGACTCCTCATCACACTACAAAAATGTTCTGGATCTGAGAAGGATTATCTGAGTTTTCGAATGTGAAATTTTACGTTATCCAATATAAATGCATGCAGTCTCGAAAAGGAGCAGCGGGGTGGGGGATATGTAATATCTCTGATTGCTCTTGTTTAGGATCTCTTATATATCCAAGTATAACATTTTTATTCTTCTGACTTCGGAAGGGCTCAGCATAGAACCCAAAACGTCGTCTCAGAAAGAAAAAGTTTGAAAATAACTACCTTCATCATTTTTTATTGACAACTAAAAATAGTTAAAGGTTTAAATGAAGCGACTCGTGTGTAATTCTTATTGAAGGGAATTCATACATTTCAATGTATATAAAATATCCTTATTATGACGTTAAAAAACGTCTCTACATGTCTCGGTAATACTGCAGCACTTTTATCAGAAGTGAAATACAACAACAAAGACAAACCACTTGTATA
Source organism: Limulus polyphemus (assembly GCF_000517525.1). NCBI lineage: Eukaryota > Metazoa > Arthropoda > Merostomata > Xiphosura > Limulidae > Limulus > Limulus polyphemus. The sequence continues at coordinate 51,652 of NW_013666076.1, read as the reverse complement.
CATGTGATATGAAGGTTACAAATCAATTATCAGAAGCGGCGAGTAGTAAGTTTAATCAACTGTGTACATATTTACTTCTCAGACTTTCGTATATATTTGAAGCTATTCTTTTTATTTAATATTGCTTAAACGGATTCACAAATAGTTCTAGAATGTTGCGTTTTATAGATTGACTTTTAATTCAATACAATTTCTGTAAAATGAAATCAAATTTCGTCATGTATCCGTATTCCAAGCACGATGTAATATTAACGAACGCACACGTAGTAATATTTCATGGCGTCAAAATAACCGGGAAAAAATGAGTTTTTTACGATAGTTGCTCTTTAACCTTTTATTTTTTGTTCAACATCTTTCATAAGGAGATTTGCTTACTTTGGTAGTCCTAATTAATTTATTGATTATTTTTAAAATAAAACTATGTTTTTATGAAACATTGGTAAGGATTTTAGTAACTCATTTTATGAATATAAAGACAAATTATCTGCTTTGATTCAGAATTTTCAAACATATTTCTTTTTGTACAATAATTTATTTCTTCTTTATTGCTCCCCAGTGGCACAGCGGTGTGTATGCGGACTTACAACGCTAGAAACCGGATTTCGATACCCGTGGTGGGCAGAGCACTGATAGCCCTTTGTGCTTAACTTCAAACAAATAAACAAATTTTCTCTATTTGTCCTGGTGGTTAGGGCATTCGACTCGCAATTTGCGGGTCGTGGGTTAGAATCCCCGTCACCAAATGTGCCTATCCAGCCATGGGAGCGATATAATGTGATGGTCACTACTAAATTAAGAACGATTAGCGCGGATAGTCATCTAGTAGCTTTGCGCGAAATTCAAACCAAACTTCTCTAATACGCTCCCAGGTCTCATGACTAAACAACGACCAAAGGAAACAACCATTCTATTGTAGAATTCGAATTCTTATAATTATATCCCATATCTGTTGAAATGTGTCTAGAAAAATCATGTTATTTTTTTATAAATCGTTACAGATCATGAAGGCTCTATGTACATATATATATATCAAATGCACTAATCTGTGAAAATGAATGGCATGTGTGATGACATAAGACTGAATTAAATATAACATGTATATTTAAGACCAATTAAATTTACATTCACCATCTGGTTTAGGTATACGTTATCTTTCTTTCACTGCCTGGCATAGCCAGGTGGTTAGAGTGCTCGACTCGCAATCTGCGGGTCGCAGGTTCGAATCCCCATCCCACTAAACGTGCACGCCCTTTCAGTCGTGGGGGCATTATAATGCGATGGTCAATCCCAC
>NW_013666076.1:44970-49665 GCF_000517525.1 Limulus polyphemus | reverse complement strand
TGACTAGCTGCCTTCCCTCTAATCTGTCACTGCTAGATTAGAGGCGGCTAGCGCAGAGAGCCCTAGTGTAGCTGTGCGCGAACTTCGAAACAGACAATCTTTCTCTCACTCTTGTGAAGAAACCTGACCCTCCCTGGTCCAAAACATGGACCGAATCACGATGAAGAAGGTGATGATGATCCTTTAAACACACGCAGTATGGACGAAACAACCCTTAAACAAAGATTTACACGAAGAAAAATCCTGTAGCAGTTATGTAAATACATAATGATAGAAAAATAGACCCTTTAAAAATGAATCAGTCTCTGAACTGTTTGGTAATACACAATAGGATAACTGTGTTCTTCTCACCGTGGTATCGAAACCCGATTTTTAGCATTATATTCTCTCAGATTCACCGCTGAACCATCAGGTGACCAAACTCTTAAAAAAATTCATATTTTATGTTGGAAGAACACTGTGCACACAAACATAAAATATACTTTACTAATAACATCGTGAAACGTAAAAATGCTTTTAAAATATTGTAAATAAAATACCCTTTAACTGAGATCGTAATATAAAATGAAACTTTATCAAAAGTATCTAGGCAGAACAGTAAAAAAAAAACTTTATCATTATTTAAAAGAACACTGCCCTTCCCGACTGAATTTAAATAAAATCAAGCCAATTACATAAAACATAAAATTCAATATACGAAAAAATAAAATAAACATAACCAAAACTTTTTTGAATATAAGCAATATATTCTAAATGTATTAAAGTAAATCCCTTATAGTGGGACCGATAAGCCAAACGTTCTACACATTGCTATTAAAGCATGAAATTTTGTACAATATTTCTCTTCACCACAAATAATATTTCCATACATGGTACCACCTTGGCACGCGCTTGTGTTGACCTTAAATTCTTCTCTAAGATGATCCACAGTCGAGGTGTAGCTTGTGTTCCTCTTGAATGTAGAGAGCCCAAGCTTCAATCCATGCTACAACCATCTCTTAATAGTACCACTTGTACACAGGTATCTGCTCCAGTGTGAAATGGTTTAACAACACCTTTGGTGGTTTAGGTAGGGGCTCAAATTTCAGCTCTCTCTAGGTCTTATTGCAGGACAATACTTGGCTGGTGGGGCCTTAGAAATGGCATTGGTAGAGGCACCTTGCCTTGTCTCTATTGTGTAGATGATAGCTAATTTCATTACCGACGTTTTCCCCTTTGTTCACAATGCAGAACTTAAAAGGTGAAGGAGACAGTCCATGAGCTGGCTGTCTCATTTACATCACTATAATAGTAGTTGTACTGATGATGGTGGCATTGGACCTGGTGGCTGGGACATTAGTAAGGACTGATTCCAATCAGGACCTTATCCTACTCAGAGCATTGTCGACTCCAAAGAGGATTTAAGGTTTGGGCACCTATCAAAGGTGTGAACACATCTGTTGGCATCAGTGTTTTGAGATGTTGCACCTTTTAAAAAGAGATCTCACGAATGATTCCCATTTCCTCTTCAACAATACTGGCTCAACCTTAACTAGTATAAGCATGGGTGGCTTAGTCAGCTGCTGAGATATCTAGAGGTTTGGGTCATCCAGAGTCGACGAGGTCGAAGTTGATGCTGCTTTCACTATGACCAGTACATCTAATGGAGGATTGAACTTTACTAGACATATCATGCTAATGGGGTTTGCTCAGCTGCAGGTGACTTCAGGGCCAACCCATTGATGGACAAGCGAGCTCCCTCAATGTCCAATACATCAGCTGTCAATGCATCTTCATCCATGAGCCCGGCCACAGTAAATGTTAGGCTGGCTTCAGGAGTCAGAGAAATGGCAGTGTAGTTCTTCCTTTCAATGTATAAAAGTCCTGAGGATACTAGTCATTGTTGTATTGAAGATCCAAAATGTAGCTCAGAAAATTGTGAGAGATATTTGGCAACAAAGAAGGATAACAACTGGCTGAATGAAAAACAGATAACCAGAATTATTAAAAATTCAACCTTTAATAGCAAATTCTGGATTGAAAATATAAAGTTAGGTGAATTCTTATTGGTTAAAAGTTCACCTAGGTGTGTAGGTTTAAAAGGGTCATAACTGTTCAATTACAACTATGACGGTGTCATAACACTGTACTTTTGTCAAGTGACATTTCTTTGGGATTCACATATATTCATGTCCTATATCACCACCAAAAGATGTATCCCTAATGGCTGTGAACTTCCTGATTCCTCCAGCTTAACTGGGTCTCTGCTTAACCAATACCTTAGCCATGCTACCCTTTGTCATCCCTACCAGACAACAACCAAAAAAGCTTACTCTTCAACCTAGCCTCATTCCTCTCCCTACCATCTAGTTATCGCATTGATAGAGTCCAGTATCAGTAGGAAGGAATGGGAGTCAAGACTGTAAAACTGGTTCCAACACACATGAACTGATCCAGGTTAAGCAGTGCCAATCATTACTTAGAATCCACTAATGTTTAGATTGTCTCTCCTTAAGGATCTTTGTCCATTTACAAGTTTGATATCAGTTTTTAATATGACTTACAACCTGCATTTTCATGTGTTATAAGTGCACCAAAACAATGTTAAGAAAATATCCAGGGAACTTTGGGCTTATTTTAACTTTTCGATTTGTATGACTGAAAATATTCCATCAAAACTCAAATTATAGCTAAGTTATTGTTCCTGAATTTCATTTATTACAAATAATTTTAAATAATTACAAATATTTCAATTTAATCCAATGTAAATAACTTGCTCTACTTTTACCAAAAAATGTTTTCTCTTAGACATAGTATGATTTTCTTTTTTTCATCTTATATCTTTCATGAAAAGTCATTATCTGCCGAATATTTGAATGTAAAAATTTAAATATTTTTTTCTTATTATTAATGAAAATAATACGTGCACTATAATTTCAAATAAAGCATTTCAGATCTGTAATCACAGTTAACTTAATTTCAAGAACGTCTTAGCACTCGGGTCAAATTCTTTATTTTCACGTGCATGCTATTTATTGTTGTTTCTTTGTGTAATTAACCCATTGGTGTTATATAACACTCACGAATGCCTATGTTATTGTAATTTGGTGCCATCTTTTCAGGTATTACAAAGTAAATTGTTGTTGTTTTTTATTAGTGCAAAGCTACATAATGGGCTATCTGCACTCTGTCCACTGTTGGGATTAAATCCCATATTTTAATACTAAGTCTATCCATAAAGTAACAAAAATTAAGTAACCACTAGCAGAATTCAGCCAAACTAAATTTCTTCAGCTAAAATTATTGTCAGCCAGGATTAATATTATACACTCAGAGAAAACACAACTCCCTCAAAGCATACAGAATCATTATAAATTCTCAAACCCTGATTGAGAGCTCAAAATGTAAGAGTTGCTAAACCTTTTTTTTGTCCTGTTAATCTTACAATCAATAAACTATCCTAACTTTGTGACAGTCAAGTAAATATTGGACAATGTAATGCATACATTGTACTGTGAACATCACTTGATATCTTGGAAAAACATAGATCACCACTTTCTTTTAGCCAGTGATTCTACAGACAGTAACTGCCCTAGTTATATGATTATCAGGCAGCTCCACTCATGTTGATCGAGAGGTCGCCATTGGTGGCTCAGCTGACTTTCAGAGCTGCCTTTTGTCTCTAGCTCTATCATTTTCGCATTTAGTTTGTCGTAGACAGTCATATAACTACTTACAGCTCTTTCCTCCTCTTCAGGTGAGTCTACATGACTTGGAATGACATCCTCATCCTCCTTTAATTCGTCATTCTCAATCTCATACTGTTGATCAAAACAGGGAATAGAATCCACCCAAACACACACACATGTTTAGTGAAAGCCTGTAGACTCTTCATTTACTCTGTACGCCATCATAATGCAGAGTAAAAGCTCATCCTAGTCGAATTGACTAGGATTAACAAACTTTATAGTTTGTATTACCCACTCTGCTAAATCCGCAGAGTGCGAGTGATTTTCACCACACCTAACAGTTTATACAACATGGAGAATAATTTACTGTTGAAATTAGATTCCTTATCTATTTTATCTCTTCTGGTGCTTCAAACTGTGCAATACAATGCTCCACTCACAAACAGTTATCAACTGTGTTAATGTAGTGACCAATGGATAAGCCTTAGCTCAGTCTATGAAATAGTTGATAAGAACAAATATGTATGTTCCAGCCACTGATCCTTTCAACTTCAATACGAATGTACTGCAATATCCTCTCAGGCAGAGTATATATGACCTGCTTTAGAGAACAAAGGCGAGTACAGTAAGACAACTTTAATGCCAGAACTGCATAGAAACAAATTGAAAGACAATTTTCAAAAATTTGATATTACTAAAAGCAGGTATGAAACATATAATGTGCCTAGATGTCACTCGTTTCCTTCTCCTCTGTTTCAGGTTTGTCCTCAAGCTGACAATTAACTTTAAAACTAATAACCTTTAAATGGTCAAGGAGCACATTAACTTTCATTTGTTCCAAAGAACATGTACACACCGCATGGACGACAAATCCTTTAACAAAGACATACACTTATCACAAGATACAACTCTTTAACTGCATTTAACAATTGAATTGATTATACTACAGGTTAAATCAGGGGTCGCCAAACTACGGGCCGGATCCGGCCAGCGAGGTCAGTTCATCCCACCCGGCCCACCGCTGCAC
>NW_013666076.1:34763-43970 GCF_000517525.1 Limulus polyphemus | reverse complement strand
AAGTTGTCTTCTCCATAGGAAGGCCCATATGACATAGTGGATCGTCTCTCAGATGTGACTTTCTGAATAAAATGTGGTCTGCGAGGTAAGCCAAAGGTGGTGCATGCCAACAGGCTTTAGCATTATCATGGTCCAGGACATTTCAGTTGGGACGAATTGAACAACAGAACAAAAGATGCCGCTGAAGAAATGTCACCTGAAAAAGCCATTGTCGAAGAAGAAACTCTACCCGGTTTTGAGAAAGGAAACACTGAAGCCCTTGAAGAAGTTACTATCCCTGATGTGACTGTTACCGATAACAGGACATTTCCTGATGGAGCAAATGAACCCCACGTGAAGCAGAAGCCAACGAGATGGAGACCAGTACAGAAGAAAATACATCGCATAAAATTAAGAGACTTAATTTTGTGTTTGTAGTGTTTGTAAATTCTGTACATTTAATTAAGTTATTGTTAATTATCTATTTATTTAATGTAAGTGGCTATTGTTCGGGATGAACAATACTAAGGAAGGGGCAGTGTTATGACAGCGGAAGTCAGGTGACGTTGGTAACACGTAATGATTATCTAGAAGATTCGCGAAAAACGCTAGTGCGTACTATGCACGCGTTTGTGTTACGACAGCGGAAGTCAAGTGACGCTGGTAGCACGTGATGAGTGTCTAGAAGATTTTCGAAGAGGCTACGCGGGCGCTATTATCGTATATAAGTGCGCTAGACAAAGGAGACAAGTGGAGAGAGAGTGGGGAACCAAGGACAGCAATTACGGTCGGTGGGAACCGAGGAAAGCAGATACAGAGATCGGAACTATAGTTGCTGACAGGCGGAGATAGAGATGGACAATTGAGTCAATCACGGTAGTAAAGTGGGTGAATTGTTGTGAATTATAGCGTGTGTTTAAGTTAAAGTAACTGTGGAAATTAAGTGTATTACAAAGTTGTATTGAGGAAGAATAAACTAGTCTTATTTAAGAAAGGACTTGTATCGCAGAAAAATTAACAAACGAACATACAGAGACGTAACAAATTCATTGCTTTAAATAAATAAAAATACATTTTATGACATTGCTTACTTGTCATTGTTATATCTTTTTATTCACGTAATAACCGTCCTCCGGTGTGACAGCGATGGACAAAGTAAAAACGCGATCTGCGTGCCGCGGGTTCGAATCAGCCGTGGGAGGCGTCATAATGTGACGGTCAGTTATACTATTCGTTACTAAAAGAGTATCCCATGAGTTGGCGGTGGGTGGTGTTGACTAGTTTCCTTCCCTCTAGTCTATCACTGCTTACTTAGGGACGGCTAGCGCAGATAACCCTCGTGTAGTTTTGCACGAAAAACATATATAAACTGTAATAGCCAGTGTTTTTATATAGCCGACTTTTGAAAACAATAAATCAAATTTTTAACGCTTTTTGACATAAACTATAGCTCTCCAGTGGCTCAACATAAGTCTGAAGGCTTATAACGCTAAAAAAAAGGGAGTTTCATGTCCGTAATGGGCACAGATAGTCCATTGTGTAGCTTTGTGCTTAACTACAAACAAAGATAAACTCTAAGATTATTTTAACATAGACCAGATTTTTAGGTAAACGATTTCAGAAGTTCACAAATTTAAAAGTAGGGCAATTTCATCTGAGAATAAAACCTAGTTTTAGGATTCTCAAATTTTAATACTGAATATGAATATTTCATTGTTAAAAATTGATGAATATATATATATTTATATCAAGCAGTGTCTTGTAATTTCCGACAACAACTATATAAATATTTCTGTATTAAAGAAATAGAAAGATATATTAATAAATAAATGACTAAGGAATAAAAGTATAAAAAAGTATTATATGAAATTTCTTTTAAAAGTGAACAAGGAAAAAATCTCAGTAATCGAATAACTCACGTTTTAGCTTTTTTGTGTTGATATCACTGGAATATTAAAAGTGTTTTGATTCAAGGGCAGATATCTGAGCGAAGCATTTGTTGAAAGAGTGCGCTTTCTTTAAAATGGCGCGTAAGTTGAAGAAAAAATCTTCTCAATCTCTCATTACTGAAGTGAAACAAAATCATTCGAGGTAGGCTTGTGTATACTTATTTTGCATATTTCTTATTCTTTAATTGTAATTCACTCTAGGAATATATCATTATATATGAAAGAAATCTAATGAGGCTAACGGAACTACAAGTTACAATTGTTGCAGGTGTGTGATACAAATTAGCACCGCGAAGAAAGTATTAAAATAATTCTCGTGTTGACAAACACGTAAACTATAAAGTTTGACCCCTTAATAATTGGAGAGACAGGATGACGTAGTTTTTCATCTCTTAAAAATAGTTTTATCATTTTTATATCTGATTGGCTCACATAATATATTTTAAATTTGGACGATGTTATTCTCACGGCGCTGTGAGAATATCGCTGAGCCTGAAGTATTATTTTCGTGTGAAACTTGTTATTCAATTATTCTAATGGCCTAAAATTAACAATAAATTTAAAAAACTTAAAAAGTGTCAATAGATTGTGAGAAGTTGCGACTTAAATACAAACATGTAGTAACCTTTTAAAATTAATGCCAACGCAGAGTGATCATATAACTTGAGAAAGCCGAATAAACTACATGATCGTCGTTGCTTATAATTATTAATTTTTACGGCATTCTGCTAACAAAGTTGCAATAAATGAATAACGTTGTTTCAGAGACAATCTGATCTTATTTCACTTATATTTGGGGACTTTGTGGTAAGTAGTAGGACTTGTCATGGTCATTTATGTTGGCCTAGGAGTAGGAGAGTTTTTTTATCGGAATATCAAAGCCAATTCTGTTTACGAACGTTTGTATGTAAAGTCAATGGCAAAGCTCGCACCTTGAAAATACCATAGTATTGAAACTATTTTCACGGCGCCGTGAAAATAAGCACTGCTTTTTTTTTCATATATTCTCAAAACGTGAAGTATTATATATGTAAATAATATTTTCGTTTCAATATTGCGATTTTGCCCTTAGGTAAAACTGTTCAAAGTATTAAATATAACTTAAGCTTATGATTTTATTTTTAGTATAAATATAAATTATAGATCATCCACAAAGGTTCTTTTGGTTCATCAAGAATGTCTAGTCTTTCACCTTCCCTCAAACAGAAACCATCACTAAATGTAGATCCAATCTCCCCCTAACATTTATCAACCCTTTCAGCTTTTACCTTCCAGATGACAATTTGTTCCACAGATTTACACTATTAATATTAGAGATATGTTTGACCTCTTGTTTTACTGCCCTTAGGGTTGAAATTTGACACAAAAATTTTGATTCATCAGTCTTCTCATTTTCCTTAATCATCTTGAATAATGAAATTAGATCTCATCTTACTTTTGTTTGACAACCTATCCATTTCTGGAATCATTCTAGTATAAATATTGCCCTTTGGTGGCACAATGGTATGTCCGCGGACTTACAATGCTAGAAACCGGGTTTCGATACCCATAGTGGACAGAGCACAGATGTGTAGCTTTGTGCTTAACTTCAAACAAATAAACCCTCTCCAATAGCTCAAGCCAAAACTGCTAACACTATTGTAATAGAGTCCTAACTAGTAACTTAGGCCTATAAAATGAAACCACAGCATCTTTAAACTTGTAGTCAGTATTTTTGTAAATAACCTAATATTCTATTAAGATTACCACTTGCAATAGAGCACTTAAGATTATTTTCCTCATCCACCTAATTAAGAGAATTTCCATTTGAATTATATACCTAACTTTAACCTTATATAATTGACTCCCATGTCATATTTGCCCAACTGATGAAGCACTGTTAAGTATTTCTTAAACTTCTAAACTATTCCCCTATTAGTGTTGGTAAGGTAAATGAGGAATAATAATGGTCCCAGCACAGATACTTGAAACACAACATTTGTAACAATAGTGCAGTTAGACTAAAATCCATCAATAACAACTTTTTGCTTCATCCTGTCCAGCCAACCATCAGTCCCTTTAAGTTTAATTAACTTTTCCTGTAATCTAACTGCAGTAATTTTTTCATCAATATTTCTGTAGTATCTTAAGAAAAGCTTTTTGAAAATCCAAGTAAACCAAATCCACTCTTTTACCCTCATCTTCATAAGAAGTAACTTCCTGAAAAAAATGTTTACAGCAAAGCATGATCTTCCCTTTATAAAGGTTTTATCATACTAAATCTGACTAAATAAGTATATCTAATTGTAAGCTACAGGTTATATGCTTACACTTTAAGTAACCATGGTTCAGTCACAGTTGTCAGTTTGTCAATCCTACATGTACACAGAATGTACCATGAATGATGTACAAGTTAAAATAGACTGAGCTATATGACTGACTTAGATATGATATTACTCATATTTTCATTTATTTGATTGCAGTTACTAATAGTTTGAACCTATATGTTTTATACACTTGTGATTTTGAGATGCAGTGAAGAAAATATAAGAAATGTGGAAAAAAACAACAACATTCCAGTTAACTTTTTACTTATTTTTACAATAAGTTATACTTATGTTTGGGTAAAAAGCCTAAGGTTGTATTGTTGTATATAAAAAAAAACTTTTTAGTGACACTACACTGTTTGGTTTTAATGGAATTGTTTTAAACTTAATTTTTGTTTAGCATGTCACATTCCAGTTAACTTATTTTAACAATAAGTTATACTTATATTTGGGTAAAAAGCCTAGGCTTGTATTGTTGTATGTATATAAAAAAGAAACTTTTTAGTGACACTATACTATTGAAATGTTTTGGCAGGTTTGATAACCACTTGGTTTTAATGGAATTGTTTTTAACTTAATTTTGTTTAGTATGTCATAAAAAAAGTTTTTTTCAATGTTATTTACCTAGACATTTTAATTGTCTTTTATATTAAAATTTTATAATACATTTTGGTATTTCACGAATAACCTTTTTTTGATGAGATTTGATTTAAATTTTAAATGTCTCTACAGTATACAGTGTTCTGTTAATGTTAGACTTAAAGAAAAAAGCATGTACTGAGTTAGTAGTGAATGTTAGAACTAGCATTGTGGTGGCAATTGCAGAAAAGGTTTGATGGTTTTTATACTTAAGACAACTTAGAAGCTACTGTGTTCATCATTGTTTGAAGACCATGGTTCAAAGTTAATGAATATATTTATTTTGTAATTTATGCTGTATAGTCAAAAACAATTCTAGATGTTTTACTATTAGATCTTAAAATGATATTTCTGCTTTAGGCTCTAGAATCATTATGTGCAGCACACATTCTCAAATACTTGTGATGTAATTCACTTAATATTTATAAAGATCTACAATGTTATTTTTCAAAAAACATAAAGATTTTAAATATTCTCATGACATTTAACAGTTTTTTGTACTTATTTGTGTTCAAGTACCACAAATCTTAAATACTTATGTAAATATAGACTTCTTTTGGAAGCGTATGTGTTGACAACGATTTTTAAATTTTAGATACTTAAGAATGTCTGCTGCAGTCCTGAAGAAGAACAGATATTTTTATACAATTATAAAAAGATGCTATTTAGAGAATTTTGCCAAAATCTTTTTTACCACAGATTAGCATTCAATAGCTAAATTACAAAAGTTAAGTCAACTTCTAGCAACAGACCCATTTAACACTTTTATTGATTCAGGGAAAATGTTATAGATTCATAAAAAACATGCAGTTACTAAAATAAATTTCTGTAGAAGATTATTACAAAATTTTGGATAATAAGTTGTATTATATTTTTATTTTGAAATAACCAGCTTTTAGAATGTTTTTAGTAAAATATATAACCATATTTTTGGAAAGGAAACGGAAAAAAGATGATCGGTTTGATTTACCAATGGATTGCTCCAGTAAAAAGAGTGATAATTTGCTGGATCAACATGAAAGAAAGTCTTTATCTACAAATCAACCAATTAAGTGGGATGTTAGTACAGCAGTGACAGCTGAAATTTTACAAGATATGGGAGTAAGCTTTCTGAAAGATGATCTTTCTCTTCATAGTTGTCAGGAACCAGGGCCAACTCCTCATTGTATTTCCATTGCAGAACATAAAGTTCCTCCCAAGGTAAATGATTGATTTAGTTTAAGATACTAAGTTATTTTAAATGATTTATCAGATAAAAAACAAAGTTTTTATGATAAATATTAGAAACACTAATACCAAAAAGGCATCTTTAACTTTGGACATTTTGGGAATTTTTTGTATTCCATCCCTTAATGTTAAAACCTCAAAGTTAATTCAAAACATTCTAACTACAAAATATCAATGATCATTAGTAAGCAAGAAGTTTTTGATACAGCCAGAAGTTTAGAAAGAACACAGATTTAAATGGTAACTATAATGGAATATATGATAAAGCATGTGGCAAACATATATTTGATAATATTGTTAAGAGAAAACATTATATAAAGAAGGGCAAAGATACAAGTATAAACATCGACATCTTTAGGAAATATATAATTAATTAAAGAAAAAGTTGGAAATTATTAAATAAATGAAAACAGGGATGAATGGATGTTATTATTTAGTGTTGGATGATTGCTAAAAATGTAAAGGCTTTCTTTAATAAATCTGTTTTGAAGTCAAGACGTTTAACGTTTTCAAGAAGGAAAGGGTGGTTGTTATTCTCACTATGCAATCCAATACAAGACTGTGGTGGATTAATGAGTGTATATTATCTTTGAGTTGAAATTCCCATGTGCACATATTTTTAGGGGATGTGTAGTTTTGCCAATACAGGTAGCTTTACAACTACCGAAAGTGTACTTACTAATGACCCATGAGCACATAGTGATGGGTAGAATGTCTTTGGTTTTAAACAAGTTTGTAACTGAAAATGTTGATTAAATACCAAACATAGCTTAATTTGCAGGTATTATACTTTGGCCATTTTTTTTTCTAATTTTGTGGTTGAGTTTAAAACTATTTGCCCATTAAAGGAGTGATAAGAACTATAGGATATGTGGCATTTTGGTTAGTTTTATTTTGATTGTTAAAAATGTTTTAAGAGTATAAAAAAGAGTGTTTTTTAGAGTGTAAAAAATTAAGGGGGTAGCCATTACTTTAAATGTGCTATGGTTTGTACTTATATTTTAGCCTTTCTTTATAATGTTTTCTCTTAACAATATTATGAAATATGTGTGCTACATGTTTTATTGTACATTCCATTAAAATCTGTGTTATATCTAAACTTCTTGCACAATAGCTGATGTTGTTTTTTGTAGTTAGAATGTTGTGAATTAACTTTCTGCGGTTCTAATACTGATGATAGAATATGAAACAATTCTAAACATCCATAATTAAAAATGTCTTTTGGCATTACTTTGTTTCTAATGTTTATTATAAACAATTGTAAAAAGTAATCTTGTTTTTCTAGCATCAAGGAGAAAAGATTAATTACAATATAACTGATAAAATAATAGGTTTTAAAAAAAAGGTTTTGAACCGTAACCCCAATTATGTGTGTTCATTAACTTAATGTTATTTCTGTAGGAAATCTAAAGGAAATTTTCACAAATAGTGATGTTTTTAATTTTTATTTAATCAAAATATCTAAAAGTCCCCGTGAAATATTGGTAAAGCTGATATGTTCGTATGGTTGTAAATGTAAACAATTCTACATTATTAAGTACTTAGGAATTTTACCATAACTTAAATAAAATTGTGTACTAAGAATATTACTTGAACACCTTCAGATGAATGGTATTTAATCTTTTCTGTTTTCCATACAGCATATACCTGAAAATGTGTTGAATTTGAAATTAGTTAACAAAAGCCCTTTTGATCAAAATATTATCAATAGTTGACTTGGGAATTACACTATGTACATTGTTGGATTATTCCACTTTCATGCTGAAAAGCCAAAACAGAAATATCTCGGCTGTCTCCTTAATACTGTCTAGTCTTTTTATACCCTATCTAGTTCATTTTCAACCTCCAAGCTAGAAAGTTAATTTGAATCCCTCTCCTTTCTCTTCTTCCATTATGCAAAACAAGCACATACAGTAAGCCTTCATCACATTATTTTTGTGCTCAATTTCTTAAGACTTCTAATCCATCACTATACAAAAGCCTCTTCTGCCTCTTAAATTTACCAATCCAGTTAAATACCTGGCATGAAAAATGTCCAAACAGCTCTTGCCAAGTGCTACAAGTCTACTCAAGCTTACTTGCAGTCTTTTGCTCGAGGTTCCCCATTTTAATATCTCTAAAACATACTTACTTACCTATCTTTTTAGACCAACACTCAATTTATCATCTGGAAACATATTAAGTCTGCAGATTCCTACTTTCTTGCCTTCCGATACTGTGACACAGACCAAGTTTTCTAGTATATCAATAACTGAAGCTGACTGTTATTTTCTCTATAGCCAAAGTGCTAACTTTAAGTTTTCAATTTTTAGACTTTTCTCATATTGAGTTCTCTTCTTCTGTTATGAACATTTTCCTTTCTGATTCGGCTGTTTGTGTTTATCATGTGACCATTACTACTACTGTTGTTAGTTTAGACTTTGCTCCGTATGCTGCTTGTAAGATGTACTAAATATTAGACTTTTCCATTTTAACTAATGAAAGCGGATGAAAAAGAAATGTTATGTTTAACCAGCTATAGGTTACCCTTAAATAACAACTAGAAAATAAAGAGGCAAAGAAACTACCCTTCACTTATGTTTTGTTTACTTCTGATATGGATTTCATAGGCATCATTGGCCTAATTGAAACTGAATACTCTTAAGTTGTACGAGAAAATTGATGTAAATATTTTTACGTGACAATGCATACATATTGTTGATATATTATCTGCCACGTACTTTATTGTCAATATTGTTGCGTCATCGAGGTCACGTGACTGGTGTGGCGCCCTCTAGTTTCTAGAACTATCTTGTTCTTTCAGGAATGCTCTAGTTCTGACTAGATATAGGGTAGGCGGGTATATATAAGAAGAGACAACGTGACGCGGGAAGGTAATGTGTGCGTAGATATTGAGTAATTGAACTGCAGTCACAGGGTATTGTTGAAGTTAACGTTCGTTCGTTACAGTGTTGTTTTAGCGCGAGTATTGAGGTTAAGTGTATCGCAGAGTTGTATTAGGAAAGAATAAACCAGTTTTATTAAGTAAAGACTTGTCGTTAAAGTTTCGTTGGAACGAAGTTACGGAAATTTAATTAACAAACGGAGACGTAACAAATTGGTGTCAG